>NW_019393011.1:1056544-1072038 GCF_000648675.2 Cimex lectularius | reverse complement strand
AGTAATTTCGCTTTTTATCGATTTTGAAAGATATCACGTCCTGGCGTCGGAAAATCGTGATATCTTTTAATCTAAACATTTCTCTTAAAATCTATAAGCACCGTTGAAATCCCCGTTAATTTTTCAATAAGAAGATGAAGGTGGCAAAACACCCTGTATATATATATTGTTATTTTTAAACGTATAATTATGTAAAGTTATATATAAAATATAGGATTATAATTATATTTAATTTTCTTTCATTTTTGGTATTGTAAAAGCTTTTCATTCTCTATTGAAGATGGTAAAATTTAAAAAGGTTAAATTTAAAATGATATACATACAAAAGCGACAAACCTTTACTCGGCTCATCTCCAATATGATAGATTTTCCTTAGAATTCCGCGATATTTTCTTTTGGATGGTAAAAAATGAATACTAAGAAGGGAGCTCCGGTTCGATTGAAATCTCAAATGGGCAAACGAGGCAAAATGCGGAATAATTCCGTTCCCGTATCCGATAGGCTTTTTTCCTCTTTCCCGCTCTATTACTAGCAAACGCGAAATTTTCATCGTGAATCTGAAATTTTAATTTCTTTTCTGTCACCGAATCGTTAGATAAGTAGTTATGTTATTGGCCTCCAGGTCTCGTGTCAATTTCAAGTTCACGTAAATTTACGGTGCAAATTATTACGTTTCAATTAAATGTTGCCAACTTAGGATAAACAAGCTCATGGCCGTAGGAACGGCACTAATTTGTTTATATATGTCCTATTGGTTTCAATCTGAACCAATATCACCACGTTAATATTGCCCAATGGATTGTATCTTGTCATATACACGCTGGTTTATTTGGAAACGTCATCATCATAAGACCCACAAAATAGTTATGATATGACGTCTAAATAACCTATAGACTAAATGATCATAATATAATTATTATTTAAAATTTCTTGCTAAAATGGCAAATATAAACATTTACAAATTAACTCTAAATGAACAAGACTTTCTCCTCTTTATAAACGTCAAATGATTATTTATTCATTAATGATGTTTTGAATTTGTATTAATTACTTTGTGCGAAATGTTTAAAAGCGGATTCTGGGTTTTGGGTTTTTTTTGAATGGTGGAAGTAAAAAAAGTTTTAATTGGTGGATTCATTAGAAAGTAATGAGCCTTGCTTTAATAAATTTATTAATTCAAGGATGAAGTTAATCATTAAAAATATCACAGTGGATAAAACAAAAACGTTTTTTATTACGTATGTGATAAATACTTATTTTCTTGTAATAAATAATTTATACATAATTTGAAAATGGAACAAATTATAATATTTTGATTATTAATGAATGGATTAAATAATGAAAAATGTAAAGAGTATAGTAAAAATAAATAAAAGTTTAATATCCCATGAGATGTAAAGTTTTATTATATCAGAAACGGAATGAATTGTTATAAAATTAAACTAACGATTGCCTTTTTTACATAATGGTAATTTATTATAGCATGGTGTGTTTTAGCCAAATAGAATCAAATTTGTTGAAAAGATATCAAATAGAACAATCGAATTTCCCGTCGAACTTCGTACCGTTTCGAACTTTCGGCATAAATAAAATACTAAGCTGTGAATTAATTATTTACCCCTTCAGAAACATAGACTCAGTCCAATTTCAGACTGAAAACCATTGACAAACTCAGAGCTGAAAGCCAGTTTGCTTATTCTTTCACTTGTGGTTAATTAGAAATGTTTGCCTTTAATTAATTAACAAAGGCAAAAGATTGGATTTTTAAGTGATACATTTTTTTATAATGTCCAACTTTGTCAACGAGATTTTTAATATAGGACAAACCAGCTTTGTTGTATAATATGACAGGTATATATACGTTTCTTAGTAGCTTTGTGTATGTTTTAACGAGTCGGTATGTCACGAGATTTCCCTCGGTCCGATTCTGTTGAAACGAAAATAATTTTGCTTGGTGTTTTTCTTCTTGAATCCGTTGACATATTATTTCGTATTTTATATACCTTTGACAGATAAAGCATAACAGATCATTTTCCAAGAAATAATAATAAGCCAATTTATTCTCTTCTACAAGGCATTCCAATTTTGACATTAGTCGGTGTGTGTTATATTGTGAATAGTTTTAGGGCAGGCAAACTAAATTGGTCATTAACTCTTTCCTTCTTCGATGTTCTTTTCTTTTCCTTCTCGCATTTTATCCCTAAATCATTTTTCTGACTGCGCAGACAAATTATTCACGTCAATTAGACCATGGATATTGACGTAAACCACTTTTACGTTTCTCAATTTTATTTCCAGCTTCCCTCTACACCACGGCTTTACCAGTCGACGATAAATACATCATATATACAATAAAAATAAACACATTTTAAAAACATGTTAACCTGATTAACATTCATACCTTCAAAATGCTCGATATTCCTCGGACAAATTGAGTAAGAACCCCCTCCCCCAATCGACAATTCGCTCTAGTCGTACAGCCTCAGTGTACTAGATATTCCTAGGGGTGAATGGAACAGAAACCCCTGCATTCATGGTAATTAATTATGTGCAAGCTCATTGGGTGTAAGTCATATATACATATATATAGTCAGTGGAAATCACATATTTTCATTAATTGTTTATTAAAACACAGTTTGTTGTTGAAAAATTGTTAAAACTTGGCATTTTATAAAATAGCTTTCAATTAATTGTTATTTAGCGGTCCTGGAATGAGGTAAATTAAAAACTTTATGACAATGTGTTTTCTATGGGAAATACCAATTTCACGAGAGGGATTCAAATGGAAAGACCATTTCACAAACCACTTACTCTTTTAATATTCAACCTCCCCAGTCACTTGTTGAGTCATGGAACAGAACTGTATTTTACTCTGCCTTTTTTAAGAAACAATTAGGCCACGGTTGGAAAAACAGCTGAGAGCCGGTTAACCATCGTTTTAATTAATATTAGAGCCACAAATTTGGAATTCTTGTCGGTGCGGAGAGAAGGAAATTCGGCACATTCGGCTTGTCAGCACGCTCGGGTTGCTTTACGAGAGTAATCAATTTGCCCGAAATCATGGATGCCCCGTGCAATAAATTTAATCTGACTCAAACCCAAGATTTGAGTGCTCTCAGATATTACATAAATTGGCCTATTGTTAGACTTATTCGTATACCGCAATAGCAACATTTAGAAATTTTAAATTTGGCGTTATGCAGTTATCAACTCAAATACAGACGGTTTAGTATTAAACAGGTTTTTCATTTATTACAACATTTTAATTTATCTCCGATTTAATTAATACTAGCTTTTAATATTTTAATTGCATATTATAAATCAGGGATGGAGATGTGACTTAGAAACTATTAATATTTACATTACTGGAATCTATCGTTACAGCGTAATTAAATGTCAAATTGAATTTTATTGGCCATGAGATCAAAGCCCGTATATTATATATCAGAAATATGGAAAGCTCAACGAAGGAAATGTCCAAAGGAAGCAATGGACGTGACATAACAGAAATCAATGAAATTTTTTTGGATGTTAATAGCTTAAAAATTATTACTCAGGTGTCCGAACCTGGGAAAAAAACATTAGCTACTTTAAGTAATTTTTTTTAAAATATGTATTTCTGGCACTGTTTTTTTAAGGTTTATACAGTTTGTCCTGTGAATTACCTTTTTGTCAATTACTCCGTTCTTTGTAAGTCCCCTATCTCATCAAATGTTCATCCTTCTGTAAATTTGATTAAACTAAACAAAAAAGTATTAAAAACAATATGAAATTTAGGTGTTTTATGTCGTTTTGTTTTTTGTTTGTACGAAATTGAAAACAAAAAGTTTTACAAAAATGAAATTATATGTTCAAAATGTCCACTGTCTTAAAGAATTCAAGCGTAATATTTGAACATTTAATCTAATTATTTTGAAGCTATTTGTTTTTTCTTATTTTCAATTTTGTACAAATAAGTCATAAAATAACCTAAATCTTATATAATTTTCAATGCTTTTCTGTTTGGTTTAATCAAATTCACAGCATGATGAACATTGACACACAAAATTTAAAAAAAAAACTTCTAAAAATTTAATTAAATGTTTCCAGTGTCCTCCGGCCTGAAGAATTCAAGCCTGACATTTGATTTTAAACATTTAATTTAATTTTTTGAAGCTATTTATTTTTTCTTGTGTTTAATTTTTCAACAACAAGTCATAATAAACCTGAATCTCTTTGATTTTAATGCTTTTGTATTTGCTTTAATCAAATTCGTAATATAATGAACGTGTGGTGATTAGTGACCGTTAATCGATAATTATTTAGAAATCGTGAGATGCGGTCTGGTGTGATGTAGGTATCAGAAAAACATTTTCTTTATCGTGCCAACATTTCGATCTTTATTAAGATCATCTTCAGTGCCTGGGATTTACAAACATTGTTTACATATAACAGTTACATTTTGGATGTGAAAAATCCCAATTTGTAAATCCCAGGCCCTGAAGATGATCTCAATAAAGATCGAAACGTTGGCACGATAAAGAAAATGTTTTTCTGATACCTACATCACACCAGACCGCATCTCACGATTTCTAAATAAATATAATGAACATTGACATAATTTCAGTTAATACAATCCTCCATATTATTTTCTTATCCTACGTTAAAAAAGTTATTTCTGTTTTACATAACAAAGACTCCGACAAAAAAAGGATTTAATGTTTTGTGTTAAAATTGTTGTTATTTACATATATAGGTTTCATTCAATACAATAGTTTTGTGAAGTTTCTTTCTAGTGACACTTACTTCCCACGGATTAAGTTACTTTATATGATTACATCACATCATTTTTCTTTTGGAGGGAATTATTAGACCAAAACCCCAAGTTACCTGGCCAAATTATAGGACGGAGTTCTTTCCTCTCCAATGAAAATACCTGTCTTCCAAACTATAGTATTTGGCAATAGGTTTGAAGGCCTATTGACGCATTGCTTAAAAGTATTCCAAGCTTATCAGCATATTGGTCACCTATGCGTGTAGTCACAATCCTCAGAAACTTGTCCAGCACAACCTGCAGCTTGGCTATATTAGCACCTGGTACACAGAAGTTTATTGGACAGTTTAGACTGGGAAAAAAAAAAGAGAGGGAAAGGAAAGCAAATAGCCAATTTATCCTGGATTAACATGGGATGTAAAAGTAAGTTTACAGTCCATTATCACCCCAAGATATAGTCCCACTCGGTCAAGGACAAGTCAGGCCTTTCATTTGGATTTTCTCCTACAGCAACGTTGCAAAAACTTCATATGAAGCGCATTGCGTTGTTTAACCTGTCCGATTTTCTCTCTTCCTTCCAAGAGGTGCCAGTTTATTTCTTGGTAGGTATTTTGTTAGAATATAAAAGAAACAGAATGGGTCCAAGGCTTGAGTCTTCAAGAACAACAATGCCGCTCTGTTGGGGAAGGGATAATCAAATGAAAAATCGTAATTTTCTGGATAAAAGAGTCAATTATTTTTCGACTAATAACAATCGACAATTAACAAATAGATTGATGTATAATAAATAACTTTAAAATACTGCAAAATAAAGGCAGAAACCAAAGTTTAAAAAAAATATTCAAATTAACTTTGTTTTTGATTAATTATTCAGAAATCGTGAGATGCGGTCTGGTGTGGTGTAGGTTTCAGAAAAATTTTTCTTTATCGTGCCAACGTTTCGATCTTTATTGAGATCATCTTCAGGGCTCAAAGTGTTTGTCTTCTGTGTAATTGTGCCATTCTTGCGTTCGTGTAGGCACTCTTAACACGACACGCAAGAATGACACAATTACACAGAAGACAAACACTTTGAGCCCTGAAGATGATCTCAATAAAGATCGAAACGTTGGCACGATAAAGAAAATGTTTTTCTGAAACCTATATCACACCAGACCTCATCTCACGATCTCCAAATAATCATTAACTAACGGTCACTAAACACTACACATAAAATATAGTGTTAGAAATTAGAAAGCTGAATTTGCTACTTTCAAGTATAAAGAGGTCTCACGATTTCTGAATAATTATTTCATAAAGTTCTACCTTTCTCATAATATGTTAATCTCATTGGGCCAACTTCAGTGATGAACCCTAATGCCTATACTAATAAGCATTAAATATTTTACTTAATCTCTCAAAGATCAGTTAAGACCAATGTAAAATTAATGTTGAATTTCTAAAAATTTCATTTTTCGGTTACAAATTTGAATTAAGATTTTCATTCTTTTAATAAACAATAATAAAAGAAATAAAAATTATACAAAAAAATGACTTTTTGATTCAACATCGAACGTAAGAAAAAATAAAAAGCTTCTAAAAATAAACGACCAAACGATCAGGCTTGCTTTTTTCAAGAACATTTTAAACGTTTAGTTTAATAATTTAAATCTTATTCTTTTTTCGATTACAATACGAAAACTGATCCCTATAAAGGTGGTCAATGATTATTCGATTGTGAAATCAAATTTACTCTAGATTTAACGTTTAATGAGATACTCGGGTCTTTATGGGATAAATTTGTAAAAAGTTGAAGTGTTCAGTGATGCAGTTTAACATCAAACTTCAAACAGTAGGAACTTGGTAGTCCAATTTGACATTTAGGATAACTTCACTAATTTCGTGGTCCGCTTGACCAATTAAATCATTACAATTAATTAAGGTTTTTAGTTGAGATGAAAAAAAGTTAATGGCACGAGTTTTAGTGAATTTAATGAATTAAAAATGAAGTACACTTCACTAAAGCTCTCCGTCGCCATTTCAATTGTCGTCGAGAATCCAAACCGATTACACGACATTTGAAAAATGGAAAAAGGAGGGAAAACTCATAAGGTGGGGTTGAGATGGGGAGTTGATGTCCGAGTGGATCGAGGTCACGATAGCTCAGGTGGTAGAGCAGCGGCGTATCTAGCCGAATGTCGTGGGTTCGAATCCCTCTCGTGCCATTAACTTTTTTTCATCTCAACTGAAAACCTTAATTAATTGTAATGATTTAGGATAACGTTCTGAAGTATTGACGTCTATACTCGGGACACCTTGTACATATTTCCAATGGAAGACGTTTAATAGTTAGTGCTTCTCAGGCACCAGATGAAGAAGTCACTGACAAATTTTGAATAGCTTATTTTTGTTAAACTATAGTTATATTTTTGAACCATAGGATATCTTAGGTTTGTAAGAAGTTAATAACGTTACAACAAATTCTAAAGGGCAATTGTTATATCGATATTTCATTATTTACATTAGGTTGTACCTTTAACAAATACAATGAAGGAATAACTTGAAGATAGTATAAGTTCTAACACTTTTCAATGCATCTTCGTGTTAAATGAGAAATGTTTAAAATTTTAAAACAGAATTGAGCATTAATTAAAAATAAAAGTAATGTCGATTCACAGAGAGTGAAAAAGAATTAACTCTTGCAATTCACTTTATTTCCTGGGCCCTCTCAAAGGCCATTAATGACTGAATGTTAATGAGTCTGTGGCACGGAACAAGCAAATTACAAATGACCACTTTTCCCCTTGTAAGACTTAGTTAAAGAATTTTTGAATCATCGGCCTTTTGGGGTGAGGGGTAAAAAAAGGATTTTTCTAAGTCACCTAGTGAAGTCGCAGGTGTGTTACCCGATGAAATAGAAATCGATATGTTTACTTTCCGACCGGAGGTGAGGCTGCATCCGAAATATCTTCCATTCTCGTCTTTCTTTCTTACCTTCGGGCTTTACTTCACTGAATCGGATAAAAGTCCAATCTCCTTTTAAAAAAAAAGAAAAAAAACGGTGGGGATTTTATGTGGGAGAGAAATTTAAGGAATTCGACCCTGGCGGTGAACGATTTGACATACATTCGATGAATGGGATTTACCACGTTCTATTTTCAGAAAAAAAATCGTTTTACTGAAAGTAAATAAACCAGATGTATTTAGTTAAAATTTTAACACTATGACAGTTTAAATAATTGACATTACGGTTAAAATATTTAAAATAAATTCACTAATTTCGTGGTCCGCTTGACCAATTAAATCATTACAATTAATTAAGGTTTTTAGTTGAGAGGAAAAAAAGTTAATGGCACGAGAGGGATTCGAACCCACGACCTTCGGCTAGATACGCCGCTGCTCTACCACCTGAGATGGGGAGTTGATGTCCGAGTGGATCGAGGTCACGATAGCTCAGCTGATACGCAGCAGCGTATCTAGCCGAAGGTCGTGGGTTCGAATCCCTCTCGTGCCATTAACTTTTTTTCATCTCAACTAAAAACCTTCATTAATTGTAATGATTTAAAATAAATGTAGTAAAGTAACCAACCAACCAATAGAGTCAATGTGTCACATGTTAATTTTTTACAATTTTGTCTTGTCTTAAAAATTTAAGTATGTTAGTTTTTTGTGTTGGTTATTCTATGAAATGAATAAAAATTTGTTAGGCAGGTTTTTAATCGATAAATATAGAACAGAACAACGTATGCACTTTCATTTTTATGTACAGTGTTAATAAAGATTTAAATCCTTTTTATTTTTTATTTATCGTGCTTGTGCTGACATGCTGAGTGTTGGAGTTTTTGATGGACAAAAACGTATTTAATTTTAATTAATTAATTTTGTGTGTATTTGAGATCTGAAATTGTTTATGTTTTAAGTACAATAGAAAATTATATAATAGTTTAAAGACATTGCTATGATTAAATTCACTAATTTCGTGGTCCGCTTGACCAATTAATATATTACAATTAATTAAGGTTTTTAGTTGAGATAAAAAAAGTCAATGGCACGAGTGGGATTCGAACCCACTATCTTCTGCTCGATACGCCGCTGCTCTACCACTTGAGCTATCGTGACCTCCATCCACTCAAATGGTAGAGGAGCGGCGTATCTAGCCGAAGGTCGTGGGTTCGAATTCCGCTCGTGCCATTGACTTTTTTATCTCAACTAAAAACCTTAATTAATTGCTATGATTCTTGAACCATTAGGGGAGTCTTGATTTACTTTAAATATACTTCAGTTTGAACATTTAGAAACTAAGATTTTACCATTTATTTTTAAACTAACAGTAATAAATAATAATATGATCGATTCGTCCATAGTTGGATAAATTATGATCTCAATGGTTATGCTTGGTTATAGGAATGTCGGCCTTTTATCATTGAGATACTCAAACATTGCTTTTACAGGAAGTTTATCTGAGGTTAGCCAAGTAACCCTTATTTCTGAGAACCTGGACCAAATTGCGATAAATAAAATTGTATATCTATTTCATAAACCATGTACACATTGGACAAATTTTCATGTGTTTGAGGAGACCGGAAGCATTTTGAATAGGCAACGAACAACGACCAAGGGCTTTAAGTGCCGGGATGTTGTACGGGAAGTGAAAGCACAAGGCCCGACCACAAGTTGTTAGCAATTAGTCAATAAGATCGGATAAACTTCTCAAAAACAAGTAAGTGATTCAACAGTAAAAATGTCCGGTATGCTGACTTTCATGTAAGGATTAAAAAAAAACTCTTCATTTCTCATGTCAAAATAAAGAAAAGATAGAAAAATTTCTACCTCTTACCAATACCAAAACCCATGTCAGCCAGCCAATCGAATTTTGGCGGTGTTCTTGTGTGCCATCGACCTTCTCACACTACACATTCACGCTACTAAATACATTCAGTCTCAATATACACAACGAAACACTAGACGAGGTAATGATAAAGTGCTATATATAGTGCTTTCACCAAAAATCGAACTGGGGACCTAAATACTCGCTGCCGTGCTCAAGTACAATTCTCATATCGACGACTCTACACCAAGGAGTGGCACCTTTTAGTTAAAAGGGACAAATCGAGCAACTTTTAATTAATTTTTTTGTTACATGGAGAGCTGGTGTATGGTGGAATGTGGAGGAGTCGTGGGTGATGGGGGTGGTGTTGGGTGGACGATGTTTGTTGGAAGTGGTGTGTGGTAGAGTGTGGTGGTGTGGTGGATGAGAGGCGGAGGTGGTCAGAACCGGAGGCTGGTCCAGGACCGGACTTTCTTATCTACTATGAATATTTTAATTTATAATATAAATTTTACAATAACATCGTCGGACTGTAAGGAAAAAATGGGCAACTCAAGCATCAATTTACATGGACAGATCAATTTCCATCTCAATTTTTCTAATTTTGTAGTTCAATCAAACATATAACAAAGAGTTGTTGGGAGACGGATTATCAGCCTAATCCCCTCAACTGTCTGAAATGCCTTGGCAAACACGCGGTTCGTTCTCTAATCCGCAAATAGTTGTTCTGCAAGGCTTTAACCGGTATGACCAATATTGTCGAAACGATTATAGCCCTTGTTGTCAGCTGGAAACGGCATCACGTTTTACGGCCCTTGTTGTTTCAACGGGGCCTTGTTAAACAATGTTAATTTCTTCGCCAGGTTAAACTCCACCATTAACATACGGCGTATCGTGCAAATGTAACCCTTAATCCCATGAATTATTTATAATGACAGTGCAACGAGATTCAGACATTAAGGATCGTGTGTTTATAATTCAACGGTAGAATTATGGTGTTAACAACAAAAACGATAATCTGACAATGAGATTGAATTTCAGTGTAAAAGAACACAGAAAAACTTCGTAATTAAAACTAATTGTTTTTTATTTTTATAAATCAATACTTTTCCTTTTTCCTTGAATTACAAAAAATAAATAATTTGTTTTGAAATTTTTATTAATCTTTAGTAAGAACAAAGATATTTTTCTTTTAACTTTGCTCACGGGTAACCTCGCGCTATTGATCCAGTCGTTAAATATTCGATGTCTCTCCTAGGCTCAACACTCTAAAGTTCAAATTGGTACGATATCAATCTCAGAACTTCCGCTTCAGGACTAGTACTGATAAATAAGAAAACAGTCATTACAACATAAAAATCTCAGTAAATTTATAGTAAAAGAAAAACAGTGTGATAAAAAAAATCAATGTAAATATGATGTTTGTTGATCGACCTGCAAATAATCTATGTATTAGACAGGTGAAAAAAAGTAGACTAAATGCTGGGTTCACCGAGCTTTCGGCAACTTATAGTGCCATCATCAGGACCTATTTTTATTACAAATTCAAAATAATTTAGCAGCATTTAGTCATTTTTTTCACCTGTCTGATGACCTCTGCGAAGTTTGGAACCCTGCATAAAAATCAATATGTTATTGCGGGTAGATTTGAACGGGGCTTATAATATATCCCTAATAAAATAAAATAAAATAAAAATGCAAACAAGTATACAATACAAGCAGACAATTACATTAACTGAAAATAACCCCACAAACATATTGGCAAAACTTTGATACACCAAAAAAAAAAAAAAATACAATATTTAGAAGACAATAACTTCATCAACTTACTCTATGGAACACCGGCTAACACTGGGCAAATCTGCCGAATGCCCAGCTAGTTCAAAGCTATCTTAATGGCCAGAGCCAACTTACTTATTGTTAATTAAAATTATCAAATCGTAACAGTATTATTTTCTCGGCTGAAATAAAATAATACATGATCCTTTCAATTTTATGAAAGATGAATTCAAAAAATTTCGAACTCTATTCTAAATAATAAATTTGTTTTATAACACAAAGTTATCTTACGTACCAATATTTAATGGAGATTTACATTGTAGTTTACACGAATAGAACTTAACTTTTGGAAAATTTCATTTATATGAAAAATTATTCATTTATCACATTAAACAAACGTTAAACAAGAAGGCACTTTTATCAGCAAGCTTAATGTTTCCATTGCTCGATTTAAACTGTATAAATTCATTGCGGCAATTCAAGCAAAATGTAATGTTTGCTTTGAAGATGACGGTTAAATTTGTTTTTTTACAAATGCAAGCCGATTTTCCTCGATAGCTGTACTTATTACTGGTCGTCATGAAAAGGAGCTCTAGATGGAACTGACCGTTTTGTCCTTAAGAAGCAGTTTATTAAATGTTTTCCATTCAATCCCATGTACCTTTGAGTGGTCCTTTTCAATAGGTTAAAGAACTTTTATTTTCACTTTATTTCTACTAAAGGCTTAGACGTTGAGTATGCCTTTAACTTGTAATGAGACAATTAGACGACAATTTTTGAGTAAATGACATTTTTGACGTTGTGTTGTCCTAATAAGGTCTATTGTTATCCGTTTCACATGAAATGCCAATTTTAACTTTAAGAATGCTTATTAAAAATCTTTAATATAGTCACGGAAGGTTGAGGATATTTAGAATGACGTCGAATTGATTGTTTTTTTTCGCAATATTTACATTCTTTTTTTATATATGTTTTTACCAATGTATAACTAATTTGTTATAATCTCAGAAACGAAAATTTCAGAGGGGAACTCAGAAAATATGTTTTGGACGTGTTATCATTTGCAAAAGTCAATCCTTTAAACAAGTTGCCCAAATTCTTGAATACATGAAAATCTAAGGACGAGGCTGGAGAATAAGGGTGGAGAATATGTTCGAAGCCCATCTCCTTAGATAGAACCATTTCGATTTACCAATGCCGGTTGTTTTTGGCTAGGTTTTGTATGAATTTAGTAAATTTTAATAGATTTGATGTTACAGCTTCCTTACTGCGGCTGCACGTACGTTGGCGGTAGCTCAGTGGAGAAGGGGGGGAACGTGTTGAAGGGAGAGACAAGTGATGGTCGGTGAGGAGGTGAAAGGTTATTTATAGGTGTTATGTTGAGCGCCACGGTATTTTTGGGGAAGGATAAATACCGAAACTAGGGAATAAAAAGGAAAAGAAGAGTATAACAGTAGGAAGAAAGGGAAAAGGAAGGGTAGCGATGTAGCGTTTCTGGCTCTCTTCTTTTTAATGGCGCTTCCAACCAGGGTTATGGTGGGAGCTAAAGATGAAGTTCTTCCTGCTTCCATCCGAGTTAATTCATTAACACACGCAAGATATCTTAAGGTATTATCTTACTTAGGGTTTCAAACTACGATTGAAAAAAAATGAATACTAATCACAACTATTCTATTTACAAGTACATAGACAAATTCTTTTAAATTAAGAGCTAACAAAAGGCCGAAACTTATAGTTAATGTCTCTAGTCCAGAATTATCAGGCCTGATAAGAAATTGGAAATATACGAACTCACGGGATCGGCCCCTTCCCCTTCGTAGGAACTCTTCGATCAGCCCGACTAGGTTCACAAACCACACACACACATACACTTTTTAAAAAACAATATTTTCTTTTCCTCGCGGAGACCACCTCTTCCTTGGAACGTCTATCTCCAACTGACTCTCCTTGCTTTTTTTTCCTTTGTTTTTTCAGTCTCGGAACCAGTGCCCTCCCGATCAGGATCTTGCAGGCCGCGAATTGCTTCCTGCTTCTCGCGCTTCTCTTCTCGGTTCGTCCCGCTACTATTTAAGCTTTATGAATTTTTTTCCCCCAGAAGAAAGAAAAAAATGTAATATTGACAGGTCTTATCTCAAGGCCTCAATGAATGGTGAATGACTCCAACCATAGACCACGTTACTGTCGATTTTGGAGGGGTTTAAATTTGTATTAGGCATGTGTCCTGGCCTTTCTTCGACAATTAACCGCTGACCTTACCAACGACGATTTTCATACAAAACTGATTTTTTTATCACAAGTTATTACTCTTTTAATTAAAGGCATAGTTTTTTTTTACCGTGCAAGCAATGAAACGCATGTCTTAATGAGTTCATGAGGTAGCCTTAAATCAAGCTTTTTGACTCGTTCAATATTAATTGAGCGTATAACCAAATATATAAAGAGAAGAATTAAGAGATAGAGTAATAATAACTAATAATGAGTAATAGAAATAGAAATCAGGATGTTAAATAGTAAATAATAGAATAGATATCAGGATTTTTAACGTTTAATAAGTCTGAGTCTTTGTCTAAAAAAGTAAAAAAAATATATATAAATTGCTAAGGAAAATGAAAAATGAAAAAATCGGACAGATAAAATTTGTTTTAGATTTTTAATTAACATTTCAATATAGCGTATTTTCTCCTCTTGCCTTAATTACTGCTCGAAGACGCCTCTGCATACTTTCTACCTGGTCTGAAAATGTCTCTTTGCTGTAAGGTAGCTAATTCTTCACGAATAATCTTTTCAAGATCGTGGAGTGTATCAGGAAGTGATGGACGTGCTCTTATTCGTCCTTTGACGGTATCCCATAAATTTTCTTGGGTTCAAGTCTGGAGAACGGGTTCGGGGGCAAAAGTTTTGCCATAAAGGGCTAAGACCTGATGTTATGCTGTTGAAGGTACGTTTGTACTATGCGAGCGACATTTGGACGGGCATTACCGTGCATTAGAATAGGATTGTCCCTGATTTCATCGAGGATAGGCAACGCATGATGTCCCAAAATTCATCCACATAGCGAGTGGCAGTCAAAGACCCTCCACGAACAACAACCAACTCTGTGCGACTCTCCTTTGAAATTCCCGCGTACGTCATCACTGAGCTACGTTGAAAAGGTTGGATCTGGGAAAAATTACAAGATTCGTATCTTTCATTTCTTCTTCACACACTTTCACGCCCATCTGAAGATCGTAGGGCAAATGTGCACTCATCTGTAAAAAGTACAGCAGACCAATCGTCCAAAGAACAATGGCTGTGTTCTCGAGCAAATGGGAGCAACTCTGTGTGTTCTGGTCAATTCTGAAAAGCCATCAGTCCATTGTAGCATTGTGTTAAGTAATATGGACACCTCGACCTCCCTGATGAATCGCTTGAACACAAGAAAGGAGCCGGTTTCGTAAAATTCTCAAAGTCAAAAAACGGTCATCCTATGGTTCTGTTGAGCTAGGACCCTTCTGTGGTAGGACCAGTTTCTCAAAAATGGCTAACGGCGTCTCGCAGTGTTTTTTGGGAAGATCCATGGCAATAGCCGCATACCTAATGAAACGTCCATTATCAGTAAATGCCACACCACGTGCAATATCATCAGCATTCAGTGGCACGTTTAAGTTTAAAAATTTAAATTAAGAAAACAAAGATTATTGCTTCAGAATTCAAACTGAATAAAATTTTTAAATTCCGTAAAAATAAACATTGAAAAATCCTTTTTCATTGTTTTGAAATAGGGATTAAGTGTGTTTACCACTAATTGATAGTCCCAATTAAAAACAAAGTATAAACAAATATTTATTGATAAAAACTATGAGAAAAATTAAGGGCAGAATTTTCTTTTATCGAGAAAATAAAAAGATCATTTGGGTAGAATTGCTTGCTTGTCATTTTATATACATCACGACCTAATTACGTTCACTCCTGCGAAGTAGGTTAAAGAACTCTTTACTTTCACGCTAATAAATTACTAATTCACTATTTTCCTGGTCCGCTTGATCAATTAATACAAGACAATTAATTAAGGTTTTTAGTTGAGATGAAAAAAAGCTAATGGCACGAGAGGGATTCGAACCCACGACCTTCGGCTAGATACGCCGCTGCTCTACCACCTGAGCTATCGTGACCTCG
>NW_019393011.1:969664-1056165 GCF_000648675.2 Cimex lectularius | reverse complement strand
AAGAATGGCACAATTACACAGAAGACAAACACTTTGAGCCCTGAGGATGATCTCAATAAAGATCGAAACGTTGGCACGATAAAGAAAATGTTTTTCTAAAACCTACGTCAAACCAGACCGCATAATCATCGACTAACGGTCACTAATCACCACACACGTAAAAAGTACTCTTCAAAAGGGACTGGAGCGGTCAGTACGGCATCCATAATGATCGTTCTGTGTTTGACTCGCAAGTCCAGCTAATTGTCGACATCTACGCTGTGTACACAAAGAATCAGTCTATCCTAGGTCTATTCTTAGATTCACAGGACATATGTCAGAGTCGATCTAGCTTTGTTGGAATTAAATGTTGAAGATTGGTTTACCAGGATTAATTTTTTCCAACACCATGGATCTTGTTACAGGTAGCGAAATATTCTTCGAAATAATGGGTCGTTTGAAGGTCCCAAAAGAACATACTACTAGTTTGCCACAAGGGGGTTCTTAGTCCTTTTCTGTATGCCATGTACTTTTCGGATCTGGGATTCATTCAGCATGTGGATTCCATGTAATCCAATATGCCGATAACATTTGTTTTTATACAACGTGCAGAGGCCCAGGATCTGTCTGAAGGAATCCAAATTTTAAGCAAAACTATGATTAACGTTCCGGGCTTCCTTTCGAATAAATAGACTTGCAATATCAGCCTCGAAATCTTAACCATGTATGTTCACAAGAAAACGAAACGTTCCCACTAATCACCACACATTTGTTTTTGATTGTTTTGTTTAAAAAGTTTGGTTTTTTGAAAGATCCTGTTGGCTTTTTACTGTATAACTGATATGACCATTTTTAATGGATATGTTTAGATGCAGCCTTGCTTTCTCTTCAGCATAAAGAATATATATAATAACTCAGGCATTATTGGCAGGTTCTCTTTGTATGCTGAAGAGGAAGCAAGGCTGCTTCGAAATATATACATTAAAAAAACAAACGAAACAAATGATTGTACCTGTTCGACATAAAAAAGAAACCGGAAAAATTCATTTTTCTTTTCTTGGCTTTAGTAATCAACTAGTATAATGTTTTGTAAATTTGTATTTATTTATATTTAATTAAGGCTACAATCTCCACGGGTCGCGATTGGAGGTTTTATTAAAATCTGTGATTTCAAGTCCGTAGCCCTCCTCTTGTGAGCTTTTCTTTCAAATTAGCCTTTTTTAATATAAAATTGTATTATAATAATTTCAGAATATTGAATGTTTTTGTAATATTTTTTTTTCGATTAATAACATTTGGTTTTTAAATAATTGAGTTGCTTCATCTTTTTGAGATTGAAATATTCGATATGTAAGAGAAATTTTCAATTCATCAAAGGTCGTAAGTAAAGTATGCGCGATAAAAGAAATAGATTTGCCTCTCCACCATACGACACACGTTTATTGAATACCTGACTTGTTTATTCATGAAAAAAATTTCTTTACCCCGGTTTTCTCTGTTTCGCGCAGCTTTTTTTGTGTAGAAAGTCCATTTTTCTTATTTATTTTAACATTTCTTTTCAACCATCACCTTTTTTGTGTGCATGAATATGTATTTCCGTTCCCATGTTAACTTTAAATGGTGGAGTGAAAATCAACGGCAAGGATTTCGTCATGTAACAAGGCCGTTTAGGGAAATGGAGTGACAAGAGCGATAGTGAAGGCAACAACGAAGTAACAATGGAGAACTTGTTGATAAGTTGTGTCACGTAAATGCTTCAGCCGCGTTCTATACTTCAACTCACCCCCATATGCATGGAATATAAGTACTCGACGCCCCGACCCCATTTCAAAAACCGCGATAAAAATCGAAAAGCCCGAATTTTTACACCATGTCAATTTATCAAGGTTATAACTGAAAAAGTCAACTTATATAAAATCCGTTTGAAAATTTCTGATCCTCTTAATTCACATAGTTTTAATTCGTGAATCAAAGAAACAAAACTGAATTATTATTTTTAAAAAAGGCACGGACTATAATTGTTGTAATATAAATTTGATATTAAGTTACCTATTAAGTTAATTTTTATAAAGGAGGTATCCTGTTTTTAATTTTAATGTTTTTACTATTGGACAGTATTTTTAATTTACATTTGGGATTTCATTTATTTCTATTTTTTTAGTAATAGGATAGAGATAGTCGGGCGCAAGGCCTACTGCACCTCGACCTGAATAGATCTTTTGTGCTCCCCCATTTTTCTATAACTTTTTCATCACTGGCTAGCTTCAGGTTGTTATCAGCCTCCATAGTTTTGCCCGCGGCTCTTTAGTGTAGACCTTCACAGAAACGTATAATGTGTTCTGAGGTCTCATCCTCTTCCTGGAAGTATCTGCACAGAGTTTCTCCTGTCCGTACTTCTATCCGGTGCATGTGCTTTTTTAAGTGGCAATGTCCTGTCAGGAGTCCAACCAGAATCCTGGTTCGGTTGCTGTTGGATGTATCCTTCTATGAATCTCTTCGCGTCCTTCATACCTGTGGTATTGTTCCACCAGGTTTCGGACTCATTAAGGATCCATTTTTTTGATGTATCCATTTTTGTGACAGGATGCTAAATCACAGTAGGGTTCAGGACCCAGAGAGTCCATATTGGCCCCTTTTTTTGGCCAACTTGGTAATTTTTTCGTTGCCTCTATGCTCCGAGTGCCCAGGGTCAGATTTTAATGCCACTGACTTTTGTCAGGGTCTTCCTGCAATTCCAAACACTCTTTGCCTTCGCATGAGGCTAGGGCCTTTAGCTTGGCTGCCTGACTGTCAGAGAAAATGGCATCTTCGGGAATGTATTGTATACTGTAGCATATTTACCTAGATTTACCGTCAAATTCCATTTTTTGTACCCTTGTCGGGTTTTGAGCCGTCAGTATACCAGTTTTTAGTAAAAGAGGCACATGAGAAAACACAAGTAACTCAGTACGATCTACCCCAACACCTTAGATATTCAATTACTCAAGAGGTGTTTTAACAAACCGACAAAAGAAATAAATATTCTCCAGGGACACAGTTACTGACTACCAACGACAACTCGCTATGGAAGAGGCAACGTGTAATCACAAATGCAAAAAACTCAATACCCTGGAAACTGTATTCACTCAACATCGCGATGTACATGACCCACAATACACTGACCACTGGAACAACATGATATCTCCACGACTAAAATCATTCAGACCTGGTGAAGCAATAAAAGGTTATCTTCAATTTTACTAGAAACAAGAATCCGAACTATTATCTAATAATCTCTAATATTCTACATCAGCTTCCTTGCAAAGCGATAATGCTAATTTCTGACATTTATAATGCCGTCCAACTTACTACCAACCTGATGAAAATTTCATGATCTACAAGTACAACAAACAATACAACTAACAATGTTTCCTTTTATGCCCTATAATTCTTCCACCTATCCTCGAAAATTCCTATTCTGTCTACAATATAACTTATCACTACATGACCACCAATTTTGCTTCTGTAATTACCATATTAGAAACCACTAAATCTATTCCCTTAAGACGTTAATGTAACGTCGCCAGAGCATAAGCAATTATGATACGAATTTTAGACGTCTTTAAGGAGTTTGATTGCTCTGGCACCAAGTGTTAAAACAAAAATCTTTCCTATCTAGTAATTAATTTGTAGTTTTTTCAATTTACGTGTCGAACTATGGGGCTCGGCCAATCCTTTAACATACAATGAATCGAATCCTTTCAAGCTAAAGTCCTCCGCCGCATTCTCATAATTCCTTTCTTTGTCACCAATCTAACGATTTACAAAGTCCTCGTTCTGCTAATCGCGGAATATTACGTACCGAATACGTTTTCACAATTTTCACTTCAAGCGGTTAAAACGGAGATGACCTCGTGACCTAGTCCGAACTAAATGGCAGATAAATCCAGCTCCGTTTGGCTTTTGCCTCCATTGCCTCGCTTCATGATCTGACCGAACTTTACAGTACTAATTGCTCTATGAATATATTTGGTACAGAAAACAATAAGTAAATATATAAAAAACCAAAAATGAATATTAATTATCTACTAGTCAGTACAAACGTGATAATTCAATCCATTACAAAATAAAAACATAAAAATAATTTGTTATATGTATAAACTAACAAAATTACCTTCTTAGCCTTGGTTGGCTAATTATGGTCAAAGAAAACGACTGATTGGGTTTTTACATAGTTTACATTTTACATAATGACTAGACGAATGCATTTTAAAAAGACAATTATTATTATTTTATTATTTTTTTTTGTAGTTATCTTGCCATTCTGATATATTTTCTAAAGAAGAGGAAAACGAAAATGATCGTTCTAGTAGATAAAATTTTGTATATTTTCCTATATTTCATCGAACTATTCATCGTAAAGCCAATAGGTCAAAAACGCATTGTACAAAAAGATTTCACATTTTACCCAAACTTTTGTCTTCTAACCTTTCTTAACAATTCTCTGACGTAAGACATAAGTTTACAGTTGAAAGAAATTAAAAATTGGCCCTATTTCTTGCTTTAGGGAATTTTAGACAGACATCGGCGCTGGAAGTTTCCAAAAATATTATGGACACTTATTCCCTACACTAAGTTTTCTTTGATTGTGGTTTAGGGTGGCATTTCAACAATTGTGATCGATAATACTAATGCCAGGGCGTCGGTGGCCGCAACGGTTTAAGCGTTGACAAGGCGCTCATCACTGTAAAGTAAAGGTCCCGAGTTCGAATCCAGCGGCCCTGCATTCGAACCCGACATTCTTACAAATGGGCTTTTTCAAAAACATCGGCACCCTGAATGTTGATATAATCTCTGCCGTTGCGAACCCTCGTAAAAAATTCTAATCCTAGATTATACACCCGAATAATCTGCATCATCCACCACTGAAGGGCGAATTGATCAATGCCATCTTAAAGGATTCAGAAGAAATCAAGTTAAATTTTTTATATATTTAATCAATAAAAAAACTTTTGGAAAATGACACAAAAAGTGACTATATGATCAAAAACTGCATCTTGATATGGCTCATTTGTATCGAAACACTAAATGTTGATTTTAGTCAATACTTGAGAAAGCGGAATCTACACATATATACAATTACAATTAATTAAGGTTTTTAGTTGAGATAAAAAAGTCAATGGCACGAGCGGGATTCGAACCCACGATCTTCGGCTTGATACGCCGCTGCTCTACNAGCCGAAGATCGTGGGTTCGAATCCCGCTCGTGCCATTGACTTTTTTATCTCAACTAAAAACCTTAATTAATTGTAATATATTAATTGGTCAAGCAGACCACTAAATTAGTGTATTTATTAACATATATACAATTTTCATCTAATTAGATAGTGTATGTAATTAATTATTTCATAATGAGTACTCTTCTATTTTACTTGTTTAAGTTTAAATGTAAAATTGAGTTGTATGTATTTTATGAAATACAGTCTTCATTTCTTGTATTTCCTTGAATCAATAAATCCAGCGTTCACGACCAGATTTGTTTAATGCTGAGTTGATCGCTTTTAACGAACTGACAAATGAGACCAACACTGAATTTGTTTTGCTTTATAATTAAAATGTTAACGTTTACATAATGTTTCAAGGAACGAGCTGTATATGTACGAATTGTGGCACTATAAACCGTTGCAAGCTATTCATTAATGCCCTTTTTACACTTAAACGAGGTTTTGAAAGAGACCGGCATCATTTAAATTATTTCCTGTTGAAATTAAATTAATAAATTGAATGCATTGAGTAAACATTCGTAGAGCCTTTAATGTTAACATTTTCAAAAAATGATTAGCTTCTGTTATATCATGCTTTCATTGTTTTTAAAATATATTTCAACAGGATCATAAACTAATTGATTTTTATATGGTGGAATGGTATCTTCATAATTGCTGTGCTTTTTACATAACGATTATAATATTTTGTAGGTACATTGCATATAAATATATAATACTGAATTTGCGCTTAGCTTACAAATGTAAATAATATTTTATAAGTTTTTAATATAATCTAAGGATATCACAATTGACAAATTATTTAGGTTTAAATAAAGCAAAATAGTTTACAAAAAGGTAATTGATAGTCGTTAGAAATAATACCCTTTGCTAAGTAAATGGTCATATTAATTTTAAATATCTAGTAAAAAATAGCTTCAAAATTAGTATTTTGTATGTTATTAAACAACAACATATTAACATACAGATTAATTTAGTTTATACTTATGATACAATTTTTTCAGCTGGGTATATAATCTATTATATTTCGTGGCCCGATTGACCAATAACTTCTTTCAATTAATTAATATTATTGTAAGGTATTGGTTGAAATGAAAAAGCTAGTAGATATGATGAAAGATGGAATGAGTGCGGTGATCAATGCTTTTTTTTTAAAAAGATAGTTCCTACTCACAGTACTCACAGTTGTTTTCCAACCATTCGGATTTCGAGCCCTTATCTCATCATCAGTTTGAAGGATTTCTACAACCACGTCTATCCACATTGCAAAGAATGCAATGAGAAGCTGGTTTTTTAATGGCGCTCAATTTGAACGTGCGAAAAGCTGGAATTATAACACAAGTAAATATTATAATGGTAAATACTGTAAGAAATTAATTATAAATTAGTGATTAAAGTTAAAAGATAAAAAATTATAATAATACCTTAATATTATTAAATTGTTATAAAAATAATAACAATTAAAATAATTAATTTAATTATTTGGACGTTTAATATTATTTATGTAAATATTTAAAATGGGAGGTAGATAAAAATCTATTATATTATTAATGCATTTGTCTCCATGTTCAATTTTACATTTTTTTAATTTCAAATTTCTCAAACCAATCTAGATCTCTCCCTTTGTTGAAACTATGTAACACTGTTGTACTTAAATTTGAATTGAAATTATGTTTTTTTTGGTTTTTTTTAGATGGTCCTTAAATTCCAAAAATTTGTTCGATTTAGGCAAGTGTTGTTTTACTCTCGTTTTTATTTCTCTAACGCTTTGTCCTTTATATTTAATATCACAATCATTACAATTAAGTTGGTAAACCCCGCTTTTTGCCAAGTTGTCTACCTTGTCTTTAATTTTTGAGTGGATGTTTTTAAGTGAACCCGTACTTCTAAAAGCTATTCTAAAACCTTATTGTTTAAAAGGTTAGTAAAATTAGGATGGAAAACAACTTACTGTGAGTAGGAACTATCTTTTTTTAAAAAGCATTGAAAAAGCTAGTGTCACGAGCGGGATTCGAACCCACGACCTTCGGCTGTGTATATAATATTATTTACGACAGAGCTTCATAACTGAAAAATCTTTCTTAATAAGTGAAGTAAAATGATTATAAAAAGAAATCGTATATACATTGATCTACAAAAAATGTCACACTTTGACATTTGGATATTTGTAACTTGACGATGTTTTGGACATAATTTTTGTTTTACTATTGGGTTGTCCGGAAAATAATGCAGGATTTTGGTATTAAACAAAAAAAAAGAAACTAGTTACTTTAAAGCAATGTTCTTTAATCAAAATAATTTCCCNTTGACATTCATACAAATGAGTAATCCTGTAAACGTAAACAGAATATTTTATATAGATTTTTTTTAATGAAAACTTAAAATCCTGCATTATTTTCCGGACAACCCGATACTTCAAAAATGATTTAATAATTATAGTTAGATGGAAAGTATTTGTTTTTGTCGCCGATTGTGAGGCAAAACTGCTTTATTTCTAATTTGATTTAAAACCTCCAAATTGTAAATCATCAACAACACAATCCTTTAACAATGCCATTATTCACTATTGTGCACGTGGCACAAAACGCAACGATTACGAAAATGCCCATAATCAGCGAGTAAATTGCACGTCCCATTGCGCTTTTTAAGGATGGAAGAAATCAGCGTTACGGTGCAAGAGTTTTAGATGTGCCTAAAACTACGATTATCGGCATTCTGCGGTACCAGGTGTACTCGGAGACCAGGATTGGCACGCCCAAGAGCCAGGGGACCTGCTGACGATCGATTTATCAGATTTGGCACTCAGGGGAATCGCTTTTGCTCTCTTCTAAAACGACTCAAAGATTTCGAACTGGGCTAGTTGTGTCCGTCAGAAGGAAACAAGAAATAGGAGGAAGTAGACATGAAGAAATGATTTTACATCCCAGAAGTCCAGCAACGGGTCCAGCGCTTATCAGAGATCATTGTCGGGACCGCTTGTGACAAGGACGTTGTACAGAAACTGTAACGAAGGAAGTTTTCTCTCCATTCTCCCGATAGATGTCTTCCAGTTTATCGAGCAGCTAAACACTAAATGATACTAATTAATAGCACTAATAATACAGCCAATGCAACATTGTCGGATAAAGGTTCTAAGGTTCTATTATCGTCTGGAGTGGAATTTCTATTGAGACAAATCGGAGTTACACGATTTTAATATGCCGTCCCTTAAGTCGTAAATCTAAGTGACACAAATTCTTAAGGAATGTGTTGTGCAATTTGCTCCTGTTATTCTGGTTTTCAGGATGTTCTCAAATAAGTGAATTTTACGTCTTGCTTTTCAGCTTGTACTACACTCAATTTATTTCAACCTTAAAGAGTTTCTATTTAGAACTATTCTTCCTTCAATAATGGAATTCCTTAACGCAAAGACACTTTCGTTTACATACTTTTCATTGACTGAATCATGTGGTTATCACACGAGCTACTTGCGGCAAACAAAGCGGAGCAATGTAGTATGCTTAAGCTCAAGTAAATCATTTATCGCCCATCGGCTTACGTGAAGCTTTAAGCGACCTATAGACGATCAATATTATTGTACAATATTTTGGGTTGTGCAATTTAATTGATCGTGTGTAGACGATATTGAAAGTTTGTGCAATACGAAAAGTTGAAAATATTGCACCGTCTGTTGGCATTATTGCGCAATATCAGCCAGTTTGTGAAGTAACAATAAGTGGTACAGTTCGCATGCTCGAGGTTGCACAAAATATTGCACAAACTTCAATATCGCCTTCAAACAAAATTTTGTACAATATTATTGAATGTTAAGGGGCAACCGTCAAATTATTGTGCAATCTATATTGTACAATAATATTGACCATCTATGGGCCGCTTCGTTGCCAAGAAGAATTCGATTTTTTGTTGTACCATTACAAAATCGCTAAGTCATACAGGTTTACTTTGATAACATCGTTTTAGTCTGTCATTATCAGAAAATGATTGATTCGTTGACTGTAAATGATGGCAGCCCGATGCTTACTTGGATGGCATTCGTGCCACTCCGTTTTGAGAAATGGTTAATCGACGTTCTGGTTTCAACACGATTAACCTATGTAATATGTCAAACAAATTCTCGTTCCATGTAACCAATATGACGATCGATATATCGGCGCTTTGAAAGCAAATCACAGGCGGAAATAGGGTCTGTTAATTGCCACTTGAGGAAGGTAGCATTATCGAGAGGTCTAACATAGCAAAGTATGTAGCAATTTGAAACTGCACTTACTTTGATTACGAGAGAATATTCTTATTTCCTTGGATGCTTTTTGATTTGTTTTTTGCTAAAAAATATAAATCTATAAAATGGTTGGATCACCTTTGAAATTGTCTTGTCAAATAAAATGATCTTCTTCGTACAAAAAGTCAAACTTTATGATAAAAAAAGCCTACACATTAAATTTAATTTTTAATTTATAGTTATTATTGTATATTCATAAAATAAATTAAAGGCAGATACATAGCTTTAACCTTTATTACCCTAATAAAAAATATAAAATTATGATTTGGCCAACCCAGTACTTTTAATCAATTTACTACGTGTATAAATGAATGATATCCAATAAAAGGAAAATGTACAACGCATAAGCTTTTACATTTTTAAAGTATTTTTAAGCACTACTGATGAAAGGTGTATTGTAAGAATTTTTAATGCAAGATGATGATAGCAATTTAATAATAATTCATTGGAAGAGTTTATTACGTGCTCAGTGTTAAAAAAACGGCCAGAAACACTTTTATCTTCCTTCTCCCTAATAACGAAATGGTGTCCAGGGAAATGAAGTCATTTGAAATGTTAGAGATCTTCTTGTCGAATTCATATTTATCTCTTTGAAGTTTTTTCCCTTCTGATTTTTATTCGTCATATCCTTTGCCGAATTGACTTGAATTATTGACAAAGTTTGATTCGCCTTCCTTTTCATTGACACACTACGTCAGAAAAACGTTGATGACCTGTCGACAATATGAAAAAAAATGATTTTATGATAGCACAGAAATGTGACGTGAAGACATGGAGTTATTTAAATTATATCAAAATAAAGGGCACGTTTTATTAAAGCTAATTACAACACGTAATACGATACACTTGTTATTTTGTGACACTTTGAAACCTAATTTTTAAAATGTTAATTTTAAATTTCATTTTTTTTTTATATTTTTAATTTCATAATTAAAATTTAAACAAGATGTTAAAAGACGATTTTTTTTGGCTTTGCAGAATCTCTTGTTTTACTACGATACAAAAAACTCCCACCGTCCATTGGGCGTCGTCATGCTGGAAGGGTGTTATTGCGAAAGGCTCATCTCCCCTACCACCAAAAGCAAGGAAAACTCAGAAAAGCAGGTAAGTCTCACTATCATTCTCTCTTCAATTTTTGTTATCTGCAATGTTACGATGAAATATAACGTATATAATCAAAAAACCTGAAGTAATGTTTAATTTTCATAATGTTATGGACCTAATTGGCATTAATTTTTAACTAATTTTTATAGGTGTGTAATCTTTGTTTGCCGTTTTGATATTAACCTATGACCGTAGCCAGTGTTATTTATGTTAAACTTTGAAATGATTAAATAAATGTAAATTTTCAAGGTAAGATACAAGGCATTAATAATATTACCATAAGTTCGTTTTAGGATACAATTTTTTTTCTGAGTAGCAGATCTAAAACAACGAAAAAAATTACTTAATTACGCAGAATATAGATTACTCAATGTTTGAGAAGTGCAAAATTCTTATAAAAATACGATTAAATCTTTTGGCAAATATATGAATGAACATTTAAATCTATTGTTTTAAAACATAACATTTTGGCAAATAAAATAACAGCTATTAATCATAACTTTTTGATTTATTATTCGGAGATCGTGAGATGCGGTCTGGTGTGACGTAGGTTTTAGAAAAACATTTCCTCTATGATCCCAACGTTTCGAACTTTATTGAGATCATCTTCAGGGCCTGGAACTTATAAACATTGTTTAAATTTTACAAATACATGTACGATGTGAAAAAATGAATTTATACAATA
Source organism: Cimex lectularius (assembly GCF_000648675.2). Lineage (NCBI taxonomy): Eukaryota > Metazoa > Arthropoda > Insecta > Hemiptera > Cimicidae > Cimex > Cimex lectularius. The sequence goes on along the minus strand of NW_019393011.1, from coordinate 1,044,857 downwards.
GTATACATTTTAGATTCGGTATAAAAAAAAGAAAAAAGAAATATGAATTTATACAATGCTAGAAAACTTTAGATAAAAAAAATGAATTTATGCGCTTCTAGAAAATTGTAGATTCAATCAAAGTATTTGTACTTACTCAAAGTGTTTGTTTTCCGTGTAGACGTGTCATTCTTGTCTGTCGTGATTCTTGTCTGTCGGGACAAGAATGACACATCTACACGGAAAACAAACACTTTGAATGAATGCAAATACTTTGATTGAATCTAAAATTTTCTAGCATTGTATAAATTCATTTTTTCACATCATACATGTATTTGTAAAATTTAAACAATGATTATAAATCCCAGGCCCTGAAGACGATCTTAATAAAGATCGATACGTTGGCAAGATAAAGAAAATGTTTTTCTAAAACCTAGGTCACACCAGACCGCATCTCACGATCTCCGAATAATCAATGACTAACGGTCACTAAACACCACACATTTCTTTGATTTATTATCACTCGTCAATCAAGGCTTTGCGTGTGGATAAATAAAAATAATAAATCATTGACCGGTATTTTTCTTTTCCAATAATTCATTGTTGCTGATTGACAGCCGACTTAAGGTCAGCTTATGCATATAAATTATAGGAAACTATCAGATTGCAATTCTTGATACATGTGTTCTTTCTAATTGGAATCACCACTCTCCACCTGCAGGGCAACTTAATTGTTATATTATTAATCAGAAAGAATTCATTCCTAGCCTAGTTACCAGGAAGAGAATATCATTTACTAGGATAAACTTATTGTTTAAACAAACTTTTTAATTTTTTTAAGGAATCACCAAGTGTATAAACTTAAGTTATATGCATACCGTATGAGTTTTTATAAAAGACATGGCCTTTTATTTTTAAACTGCCTCTTATATTTTAAAACTAAGTATGGTTCCAAAGATAATTTTTCATTTAGAATCTTTTGGTGCTATTAGGAATTTAATAGGTTAGCGCGTTATGCCGACCTAGTGAAGAACAAAAATGAATGCCCTATTTTAAAAGTTCTTTCCTTTAAAAAAAAAAAAAATACAGAAATAAAAATCGACAATTATTTCTGTAGATATTGAAATTTTACTTCAGAATTCAATATTTTCAATTTATTGGGTCAAAAGAAATTTGAAAAATTAATCGAATAAAATATGAAAATTTAATTTGTGTTGATTTTTAAACCTAACTTTAAAAAACTATCAATTACACGATAAATTGAAATTACCAGTTCTAAAAGAAAATTTCAATATTTTCAGAACGATTATGTGCAGTTTTGAGTTTCAGGTATCATTTTGTTTTAGAATGGAAACGGCTTCAAAGTGCAGATTTACGCCAAAATTTACCTTTGGAACCATACTTAATTGTTATAATCAAACAGACAATGTAAAATAAAAGTTATATAATAGAAAAGTATTTTATAAAAACTCGCACGGTATGTAAAATATTGTACAAGGCGTGGCCAAAGGAGTCCATAGATGGATTTTGTTAACGATAATATACAAGAATATAGTTGTATGAGTGGAGAGACGAGAATTTCAGGAGAATAAAGTTGTATGAGTGGAGAGACGAGAATTTCAGGAGAATAAAGTTGTATGAGTGGAGGGACGAGAATTTCAGGAGAATATAGTTGTAAGCGTGAATGAGTAGTACAAGGGGGCCAGTGGTGAAAAATTGAGTAACCTATCCACCAACAATTAGTTATATGATGGATATAGGATGATACAGGAATAACGTTTAAGTGTGAATGTATTTATAAGCGTGTGTATTACAAGAAGATCGATGGTGGAATATGGAGTGCTTCGTCACCCTACTTGAGTGAATGGTATGCAATAAGAAAGAAAATATTTTACAAAGTGTGCAAGTGAGATTAGGTTGAAAGATAGCCTGTGCTTGGGGCTGAAATGACCCTGTCGTCGATACTCTCTGTTATAAAACAAATAATTAAAAAAAAAATCATGTTTATAAATTATTTGAGTGTTGTATGCGTTGATATTAAAAGGTATTATAATTATTGAATATTGGCAACGCGTTACATTTTATCTATTTAAAAACAGCCGTTTTAAATCCTTTCCTGGTTCTTTTTATAGGTACGTTCTCTGAAAAACGTGATATTTTAATATGTCAACCGTCCAACGTAATTCATATTGATTATATTTTATTACTGGTAAGATGAGTTTTCCTTTAATATTTTAGATCCTTCCTAAAATCCTCTTTGATACATTATATACCTCGATAAATGTATTTTATAAAATGACAATCTTATAAAACAGATGTACGGTCGAATCATCTGTAGTATTAACGTTGTTACAGTAAAATCCAACCCCTTGCAAAAAAATCAGAACTTATTTGTATTATTGTAGGTTGTAATATTCCCAAAGTAAATTTTTATTCTAACTCTTAATCGATTTCTTTCCATAACGACTTCATTGCGTTTAATGAAGCAGTTTACGTCAAGCAGCTAATTATTGTTTTAAATGATTACACAAACGTGAACTCAATTTATATTTACTTTCAAAGATGTCGAAACTATGAGCAAAATAATCTTGTAAATATATAGTACTATACGAAATATGTAAGTTTGTTTTGTTTAAATTTTTAATTTGTTGTAATCAGCTGTATTTATTTTAAATTATCCATGATTTTTTAACTTCCAACACTGTTGCATTTGCAATTTATGTTCCTCCTTGGAAATTTAAAAAAGTATGGCGTAGCTGTGAAAGTTTCGGAATTTAATTGAAAATGCTCTAATGAAGCCATCCATCTCAAGTTTGAACTGAACTCAACTTTGTCAACATAACTATGGAGGATTAAGTCTTTTACGGTACCGCCATCGCTTAGTTTATTTTAAAACTTATTGCATTATTATTCGTTGAAATCAATTTAGGGTGTACTATCCCATTTATTAAAACTTATAAATCAAAATTTATAAATATTCGCAAATCCTTTTTTGTGTAATGAAATCTATGAACCCTTTTAATGTATAGTTCATATATGATACACCGATTAAATATGTCTGAAAGAAATGACTTTAATAATGTGAACGGGGGACGTCGGTGGCTGCAATGGTTTAGGCGTTGACACGGCGCTCATCACTATAAGGTAAAGGTCCCGGGTTCGAATCCAGCGGCCCTGCATTCGAACCGACATACTTACTTAATACGTCGTATTATATGTATATATGTAATAAAATAATTTAAAAAAGTACTTCTTTTGTACATTTTCCCCCACAAATTTGTTATTCGTTCCAAAAAGAAATCTTCAAACACCTACCTATTTTATGTAAGCCGAACGTTTTTCTCTACGATGTTATAGGGCAAATAAATTCATTCATTCCTGCATGTGTTGTCAAATAACTACTTCTAATTATAATGGAATTAATTACTACGTCGAAAAATTTTACCTTAAAAATTTATCTTTTAAAATATGCTAATTGCGTCATTTGAGAAAAGTTTCACCGTTGCTGAGACATTGTGACACATTTTGCCATTAAATAATATTGCGGGATGAATGTCAAATTGTTTAATCCTTTTCGACATAAAAATAACAGTTTTTAATGCAATTCATTGGTTTTTATTCAAAAAGAAATCAAATATTTATTCACGTAAGCCAAATGGGCCCAATAAACAATTTTGATCGAATTATCTATTGTCAATTAGTCACCTTATCAATTAATAATCAAAACTCTACAATAAATAGTTATTTATTGCAACACACATACATTTGGTACATTAAGAAAGCTTAAGTTTGTTGAATTGATAATAATCGGAAAAAGGGGTGTCGGTGACAGCAAAAGTTTAGGCGTTGACACGGGGCTCATCACTGTAAGGTAAAGGTCCCATGTTCGAATCCAGCGGCCCTGCATTCATTGTTTTTTCAAAAACACCGGGACCAGATAAAAACCTTTTGGTACCATAACGTAAATTACGATTTTATCCTCGTGTACCTTCAAAGTAGTGAAATTACATTTTACTTCAAATTTCATTATCATTTTTTAAAAAATATGAACATACCGTGTTTTATAAGCAAAAAAATCTACTATCACTGACAATATTTTATCTGAGTTTTTCAGTACGTAATAATTCATATTTATCTACATATTCCAAATTAACTATTATTAACGTTGCCTTTTTATTTAGAAATACTTACAAGAGGGATAACTTTATAAAGTACTGTTTTATACGGATTATTTTCAGGGAAAGACAGTCGTGAGTTGCAAAAGTGTTTATCAAAGCGCCGTATTTGAGTTGGGAAGTGAAAGTCAAACAATATTTGATCGGTTAAAATATTTCAGTCCGGCAGACATCCTCTTCAAAAGGATGGATTTCAAACTATGTTGGAGATGAATGCCTTAGGGCGAAATTTTTCCGTAGAAAATAACTGTTCATTTGATAAACACTATTTATTAATTTCTTTATTATAAATAAATGTAAAAATATTAGACTTCGAAAAATCGCATAGACTTACGATCACGAAATATCAAAAGTGACTGACAGACCAACACAAAAGATAAGGAGACCAGGATGATCGGTGACGACCAAATTACGATTTCATCACCCCTTGGACGACAATAGTAATCTTACGATATAAATATTGTCCTTATTATTTATTTAATTTAACAAAAATATCACTATTAACAATATTGCTATAATAAACACTGGTTTAAACTAGAGTGAGGGCTTAAAGATAACTTTCCACATGTAAGTCTGTGATTGTGGAAAAGAGTCTAATCAAATTCTACAGAATATTAGTCATTACGAAATTTAATTTTCTATAATTTCAATATTTTCCTTATTACTATATTAACTTTATTCAATTTAAACAATTGTTTTCATTATGGATTCTGTAATTTTAATTTTTGCATTAGGCCGGTCCAACAAAATGCCCATTAACTTTTTTCATTTCTACCATATCCCCAGGCAGAATTGCAGTAAATATGTTGACTCTAAATGTAAAATACATAACTTTTAGTGCTTTAAACTGAGAATGTTTTGAAGTTTGATAATAGTAAACATTAATTTTCGAGGGTATTAAACTAATTTTGATATTTGCTTTGTCCATCTTAAGTTTCTATCCACTATTACAGCTAAAAATTTTATAGAATCTATTTCAACTATTTTTGGGAAATTAAACATTGTATTAGTAACCAATATTATATAAGGTAATATTGATATAATTTGTATGCTTTTTTTAAAGAAAAATATATTTTTTTAATACGGATTAATGGTAAACAATTTAGTTTCAAGGAGCAACGAGTTCTTACGTTATATCTGTTTCCAGGCCGTAAGTGGTTTAGGATATTAACTACAAACTTACAAATTTCGTACGTGGGAGAACCCACGAAACGTACTACAGAGCAAAGTGGATTATTGGATTTAGGTATCGTGAGTAGTCTGCATATTTTCATGGTACACCTTTGTGACATTTTAGTATGTAAGCTTGAGTGATGTGCTTTTCTTTGGTTGATATTGACAAAGTTTAGGACTATTATTTTGAATTATGTTAGTGAGGTCATCTGAATTCCTGTGAAAAATGGCAAAAAGAGGGAAAATTCGAAAGGTTGTAGGCTGTGATGGGGAGTTGGTGCCTAGTGGATCGAAGTCACGATAGCTCAAGTGGTAGCGGCGTATTTAGCCGAAGGTCGTGGTTCGAATCCCGCTCGTGGCACTAGTTATTTTAATTTCAACCAAAACCTTACAAAAAGAGATTAATTATAGATATACTCCGGACTTACAATTTAAGCGTAAAAAAGCCCTTTAAAATGATGCATCAGGATGTATACGGTCGTATTTGAAGTTGAACTATGCCTGAAGTACCCTGTATAATTTTTCTCCGAAGCAAAATAAAAATTTGAAAGTAGACTAAAAAATATTAAACGTGAATTTTTTATAGGCTCATTGGTTCATGATAAAAATAAAAATAAAATTTTGATGTTCCTTCTGATCTTCCAAATTCCTATCGACCCATTAGTCTCCTTTCTATCCTTGCCAAAATACTAGAAAAACTACTTCTCCGACGATTACTGCCAATAATTGAAAATTCTAATATTATTCCAGATCATCAGTTTGGGTTCCGCACATTTCACTCGACAACTCAACAATTACATCGTGTTGCTGACAATATAGCCTCATCCCTCGAACAAAAACAGCATTGCTTGGGTGTCTTTCTGGATTTAGAACAGGCCTTCGATCGAGTCTGGCACTCGGGCTTGTTTTGGAAACTGAGGAACATCCTCCCTCATACGTACTATCTTATACAGAGATCTTATCTGACTGATCGATTTTGTCGAGTCCGTCAGGGAACTGAATTCTCACCTTATATACGCATAAGGGCGGGTGTTCCTCAGGGAAGCATACTTGGCTCTTTTCTATTTTCCATATACACTGCAGATATTCCTATACACGTTGACATTTCGACACACACATTCGCTGATGATACAGCGATTCTTACACGCAATTCGGACCCCTCAATTAACACTCAACACTTACAACAACACCTGAATGAATTAACAATATGGTTCACAAAGTGGAGAATAAAGGTAAACCTAACAAAAAGCACACAGATCAATTTTACCTTACGTAAAAATGTCTCTCCTGCGGTGAATATAAATGGAATTCCATTGCCTACCACTGACCTTGTGCGTTATCTTGGACTTTTCATGGATAAACGACTGACTTGGAATCCCCATATAAGACTGAAAAGACAGCATACAAACCGACGTTATAAATTGTTAAAAAGACTACTCGACTCACGATCAAAATTAGACCTTGAAAATAAACTTTTAATTTACAAGACAATGATTAGACCTCTCTGGGCGTACGGTTGTGAAGTATGGGGCTCAACCAGGGATTCCAATTCCCAGGGTCTCCAATCAATCCAATCTAAAATTCTCCGTCAAATTATAAATGCTCCTTTTTACGTTTCAAATTACACTATCATAAAGACCTACACATCCCGTTTGTACACGAACTCATCAAAACTCGATATAAAAAATTTCATCAATCACTGAACACACACAGTAATCTATTCGTACGAAATTTATCACTTCCAACCCTACCTGATGGCCCCGAGACCTTCTCATTGTGTGAAGACTGAACAAGATATCAGTGTGAAGGAGTGTTACCACTGGGCAACTTCTCCTACAAGAGCCTCAAATGATAATTCAACATATACGAACATATTTACTTAATACATCACTTGTAGTTGTAAATACCAAATAAATGTAATAAAAAAAAAGATGTTTTTAATGAAAACATGGATAATGTTGCATAATATGAATCTATTAGAATTGAAAACTAGCACCGATAAGGTTATATAAGTTTATTACTAATATATAAAAAAATTTAAATCAAATTTTGTTCGACTTTTTACATCATACGTGAAGACTTAAAGAGCATTTTTAGCTATCCCCTGATTAAGTACATGATTCATGTGCAAAATGTTAAATTGTTTGAAAAGATGAATGTCGGAAGGTTCTCTAAAAATGATTACGATTAAGAGTAGTTTCGCATTTAAACCAGCGTTGCGTTTCGAATTCCATTTGCGACACGGCTAGATGACAAAGAACCCCATTTTAACGGTATACGTGTTTAAAGACAAATCTTTTGTGTTTGACTAATTTAATTCTTCACGTAAATGTTAACAAAGATATTTTTATACGTACCATGTGAAGAAATTTTAATATAAAACAGCTCAAGAGATTTATTTACTCGTTGATATTAAATATATTACGCGTTCAAATCGATTTGAGAAGGTCACGGTTGGGAAAAATATCAACAGCAATTAGCTGTGATGTTTTTAATTTTATTAAACACTATTAATTTACGTCATTTTTTAATTCTTTAAGCTGCTTTAGCCGAAAGATGTTTTTATTTAAATTAAATTACCACCCAATGGAATGCCAATTTGCTCAAGAATCATCCTTATCTCAAACGATTTTTGAACCCGAACATGTTTCTTTAAAGGCAGTGATGCAAACAATTTAGATATAAAATTACACCAACCATTCCATCCATTAAAATAACAACGTTCAATTGTAAATGAACTTAATGAAGTAGAGTAAATTACATTTTTTAATTAACGTAAAAATCTTGGCTAGAATTTCCAAACTAAAGGCTGTTTTTATGAAGTCTTGACCACCTTGGAAGCAATACATCTTCCGAGAAAGTGCTAACGATGAGGGTCCGTAACCCGTCTGTCTACGACGTTATTACACGGCCTCGGGGTTTGATTTATTTGCACAGTTTTGACTTAAAATGGCCGACATGAGCTTTGACCGTCACCTAACTGTGTACCGAACAAATTATTGCCCTCGGTATTAGGGGAAACTCGGAGTTATAACCCACCGAATCAACGGATACACATTACATCAATGTTGATCCAGGTGAACGTTAACGACATTCATTCATTTTCGAAAAGGTTCATCCAAAATTTTCAATTTTTAGAAAGGTTTGGGTAAATAGATTTTGAATTGGCGAGGAAGGAAAAGACTGTCCACACCAGGGATTTTATGTATCCTGTTATCTCCTCGCCTCTCAAAGCCGGAAAATGCCATAAATCTAGTCAGCATGAGCAAGATTTATTGGAAGTAGTTTTATGTTTCTTTTTACATTATTTACGATTTACAACAGGGATGATTACTACTAAACATTTGTAAGTACCAGTGAGATCAGAAAATCTTTTTATTTAATTTGAGCATAAAAGTTAATATTGGTTCTACAAAGAAATTAAATTTAACAACCGTTTGTATATTAGTAATTTTAAAAAAGTGGATTATGATTACAATTTTTTCAAAAATAATTTGAATAATAATTTTGAAGTCTGGTATTAAACAAATTTAAAAAAGTTACCAGATTAATGTATAATAATATGTGAAGTCAAAGATAATATAATAATTAATTATTATCATGACAACCCACTGTAAAATTGTGTAAGTAAAAATAAATAAATATTGATAATAATGGTTTTTTTTTTGTCAAAATAGACACAAGTTTTCATAATAGGTCGTTAGAATTTCGATGAAATTAAGTAACAAAATAGATAGTATGAGGATTATATTTGAATTAAAAAAAAAACTTTTTCCTAAAGGAATACGTTTAACCAAAAGATACAAAAACTCTTCAGTTTCGTTTTATCATCATTAATACTGTAGTTTGCCCAATGTTCATGCTCTCTGTGCTGCTTGTTTTTGGAAAGTTAATGCTGTATAATTACGTGAGACGAGGCTCTTTTGAAAGTTTCTCTTTGGGGAAGAAAAACCGTGAAAATCGTTACTCTCTGTAATTTCAATATGCTAATTCGTCCAGCCTTCAAATTAAAAAATCCATGAGGGCGATTGAGTTTTCATGAAGATGGTAGGATGACGTTAATTATCGGAAGTTACTGAATTTCGGCTTATTATGAAAGCAATTAAATATAGTCCATTAATTATTAACATAATTTATTTTTTGTTTTTAAGATAAATTAAAAAAAAGTACATGGGAATTAAAGAAAATATCTACCAAAACGAACAGATTTTTCTCATAAATACATTTGAAAATTTGGCTCGTGGCCGATTTGTATTAAGTCAGTTCTGTAAGAGATATACTTTTTATAGTTGGTTTCTTTTTATAAAACTTATTATTTATGAATAATATTATTATTAATTAAGTACATATTTGTTTTTAAGTAATTGTATTAAAGTAGTTACATGTCTAATTTTTAAATAAACTATTTTTAGAAAGTTTAGTAGTTTGTTAATCTGCGTTCGAATTATTTGTTTTAGTTTTTTATTCTCCACGAGTTTGCAGTTTGCAAAAATATCCAAAAGACAGCAGGTATTTTCTAGATGGACTGTGCCCTGACATGATCTGGGTCAGACGAAGTTGATAGGTATTAACAGGTCCGTTCTCTCGGTCAGAATTGTACAAACATTACAGTTTCAGTAGCGTTTGTGGTAGAATCTCCAATCTGCTTGCAACCTGTTACACTTTTTTTTTTCAAGAAAAAGGTTCTTTAATCGTGACAGTTGCTTTAATGCCTTTTTTCCTTTCTCGTTAGCTTCAGAATTTTCTGTGATTCCTGCATGACCCTTTTTCATTCAAAGTACAGTTGTCCGTCTTATTCATGGATTGTAAAAATATACAATATTTTCTTAAATAATTTTCATGATTTTGTGAATTTTTAAACCTAATTTGAAATTTGACTGTCGGTTTTAATTATCATATTATTCCATTATTATCCTTCGTGCCTTTCTTTCACGCATCCTCCTTCTCCTGGGTTCTGCTTTTTTTAGCCTTTCCAGCAAAGCAAAACAACAGCAGTTTCTTCCCAATCTGTATTTATCAAAGTACATTGTTTTGTTTTCCTGTGTTTTTGTGTCCCTCACCAAGAATATACATTTATCTATTTTATTATTTGCTGCGAAAAAATTAAACGTTATTCATGCAATCGTAAATAATAAATACAAATATGCAATAAAATAATTGTAATACAATACATGTTTAATTGTCATGTTTTCCATTTAGATATCCTTTTCCTGCATAACATGGACTATTAATAATTTTTGATTTATAAATTTTAAAAATTTATAGAAGGAACTAGTTTTTGTCATTATTTAGAACAAAACTATTGAAATAAAAATATTCGCACATATGATTCAACGTTGTCATAAATGAACGCCTAACACAAACCAAAACGTTTGTGATCAGCAAGTTGGAAAAGACTAATGTTATTAAAGTCTAATTTTATTTAGTATTCATAACAATACCGGTCATTTACATAAACAATTACGGGCTCAACATATATCCTTGTGGTACTCTGCATAACATACTTATTTGACCAGAAAAGTTGTTACAAGAAAAGTTTCTATTTGTTTTGGGTATTTGTTTAAACAAGGACAGAACTTCTAGGACGCACCTCTTACACTATAATAATACAATAAAGAGAACTGATGATGGCTTAAAAGTTTTGAAACATTGGATAGATAATAAAATATTGGAAATATACCTGTGGCATTCTTTATTTTAATTGGCTTGCTTTGTTAATTAAATAAGAAAAACTTAAAAATAAAGTTTAGACAGTAAGAGTTTGTTCTGGACAATATAAAAAGCTCTGGATAAGTTACATAACATCATATTGACTTGTTTACCGTTCCCACAATTGTTAGCTTAACAAAGATTCTATAAGCCCAATCCCTTCTTGAAACCACAATGATTTCAAGATATAATGTACAATTTATTTGTAAACTCTTCCATTCACAAAATAATGGCCTTTTCCAAGATTTTATACAGAATAGGTGTGATCGTAATAGGAAGCATTCAATATTCTCACTAATACCTTTTTTTTAATTGCCGAACTACTTCAGACGGTTTCAAAACGCACTTGCTCAAAAATTAAGGTTATAAGAAGAATTAAAGGAATTACTATTTTCACTTATTTGCACAACGAAATTCGTAGAGATCCCATAGTCGTCGTTGGGGTCAAAGGAATTTAAATTTTTAATATGTTATTACGCATGCTTGCTACATTATTTTTACTGGCATCGGTATATATGATGGTCTCCTTATTTGTATCCTATTTTTTTTGTAATTTTTCCACATGCGTAATATTTTTACAACCTCTATATTTACACTAGGGATCAAATATATTAATTATTGTAACGGGATGTAATAGTGCCCCGCCACTTCCCCTGAAACTTAAAGGAATGTGTTCTATGTAAGAATTTGTTTTGGTAATATCCTGGAGGTAAGGTTAACTTAGTTTGTAAAAAGCAATGGGAAGTAATACTCTGCAATATGTGTGAGAGAAATACCATTTTCATAGATATAAATTCAAACATTAGTTATAAACCCACGCTTATAAATTATTTAATAAAAACCTCTAATTTTTAATTGAAAAATTAGAATATTGATAAAAGAATGTAGGTTAAGTCCACTTAAGTAGATAAGTAAGATAAATAATACTTTAAAAATTGCTGTAATTTTATTCTTCTTTACAAATTATAAGGCAAGCAATAATAAATAGCTAAATTATTTTTGGAGTAATGAAGTGAATAGGAAATCCTTGTTTCTGTGAACTTTTAACGAGGCTTTGTTTTATCCGATTGCATTAAGCCTCGCACTTTCGAAACTTATGTACACAATTATGCCAAAGTTAAAATTTAATTATAAGTTACCACATGTACGCATTTACAAATAATTATTCGAACTGGGTAAAAGTACTTTGCTTTGAAAGAAAAACATGTACTACAACAAAATTAACACTACTTCAGCAGAAAGTACTCACATTAAACATATCCCATCTTCAAGTACAATGATTATTATTATTATTTTGAAAACTAAGTTTGGTAATGTTTTTAGGACTTTGGCAGATGGTTTGTGACTATTGCTGTACGGTATAAAATTTGTTTTGTTCTCATTATGTTTATATGTACCTACACACTTTTAGTAGTAATAAACCTTTTTTCCTTTTATTTATTTCTTTTCTAATGTTTCTAATAATTGTCAAAATGGCGTTTTTTAAACATTAAGCTGTAATAAGCGCGCTTTACGGTGACGAATGTAATTTAAAGCCGGGTTACCAGCAGTTACAATTGCACTCTTGGGAGATGACCTAATCGATTCCGCAAGGGGAACCGGCGAACGAAATATCCATCGCTCACTACACACGTGCTCGTTAACTACATACTATTTACCGATTCTCAATCGCATTCATATTTTTTATGTGGAAATGAAAAACACAAAAGGTCGAGTTAACATGAAGGAAGACTTCATATATATAAAAATGATTTCGATGAAATTGAAAGGTTAAATCTGGACGAGTATCTACTGGGAAAGGTGGAAAAGTTATATTTGGAAACTTGTTTTTCACCAACTTTTTACCTATATTAGAAGTGCCTTTTGATATGATTCAAACTTATCCTGTCAGCACTTTCTTTAATAAACGCTGACTTTTGAAATGTTCTCGTTTAACGATATTAAAGCAAATGTGCAACAATTGCTTCTAAAAGAATAATCAGTTGATCGACTTAGAGTAAATAGAACAATTCTAAAAATACGTTTAACTAATATTGACAACAGACTTGAAACAAAATTGAACACTGGTAATAAAAATATCCAACTCAATCCTTATTTCAAGATCACAATCATTATTTACATATTTCTAAATTACCACCATTTAAACCAAGATGAGGTGCTCGATTGTACAGACATCCTCCTGTCTTTTTTCAGATTTGTATGTTAAAAAATATCAGCATTTGACTAATGGAATTATTTAAATTTAAAGTAATTTAATTAATTATGGAAATAGGATGGTGTGTTAGGTAACGCGTTGACGGTTTCTCTTCGGAAGGCCAATGTCAAGAATTCCTCTCTATCAATTGTATAGCATTCTCTTCCTCGGTTGTTCATTCTTAGCAGTTTTCGCACGACCGGGCACTGTATTGCTATAGTGAGCTAGGCATTTCATCTCCGAAAAAGACAAGCTTCACCTTAAACCGGCCCAAACACAAGGCTTTTAACTTAACTTTTTTTGTTACATTTCAGTCTTATTTCTTCCTAAAAAGGCAAAAACCAAAAATCTATTTAATAGTGATTAATTCATGTAATAGCAAGATGGCTAAATAAAAATAAACGTATCATATCACCAACTGAGATGTAAGGCGCTTTGATCAACACTTCCGCAACACTTCACTGTTTTACAGGCTTAGCCTATCCTCGACGTGCGAACATATAACACTATATAAAATTAATCATCTAAATAAATTTCTTTATTTTTAGATTTTTTACGTGTAATATTAACAATATAAAAAAAATAAGTTTTACTGAAAAGAGAAAGTATTAGTTCCGTAAGTAATCGATAAAATAATATTGTACTTGATAAACGTAGACAGAGTTTTTTGCATCATAAAAACATGTTAGCTTGAAGTTTATAAGGTCGTGAAAAAAGAAAAAACCCTGTTATATTATTAACGTTATCAAAGCAAATTAAAAGTATAATAATGTCATTAATACAAAGTATACATAAAGAAGACCTTAAAAGAGTTCGTTATCATCCTTGTGTTGACGGAACAAATTGAAGTGGAGATGGAGTGGTTTCATTAGATCATGAAATTGATTCCGAAATTCCAAATCTTTTACAATTACGACATGTGTTTTTTTAAATGACATCGAATTAAAATTTAATAACAGAAATTGAGTAGCGTAGCATACCGAATTAGATTGCTTTTAGAAAGCTGTTTAGAATATTTGAAAACTTTAGAAAAACTTAGGTCTCATTTACGAATATATTAATTCTTCATAAAGAATTGTGTAGAGATTAGTGACCGTTAATCGATACTTATTCAGATATCGTGAGATGCGGTCGGGTGTGATGTAGGTTTTAGAAAAACATTTTCTTTATAGTGCCAACGTTTCGATCTTTTATTGAGATCATCTTCAGGGCTCAAACTGTTTGTCTTCTGTGTAATTGTGCCATTCTTTCGTGTGAAGAAATGCATTTATACAATGCTAGAAAATTTTAGATTAAAAAAAATGAATTTATACAATGTTAGAAAATTTTAGATAAAAAAATGAATTTATACAGTGCTAGAAAAGTTTACATAAAAAATGAATTTATACAATGCTAGAAAATTTTAGATTAAAAAAAATGAATTTATACAATGCTAGAAAATTTTAGATAAAAAAATGAATTTATACAATGCTAGAAAAGTTTACATAAAAAATGAATTTATACAATGCTAGAAAATTTTACATAAAACAATGAATTTGTACAATGCTAGAAAATTTTAGATTAAAAAAATGAATTTATACAATGCTAGAAAATGTTAAATTCAATCAAAGTATTTGTACTCAGAGTGCCTCTCAACACGATACGCAAGGATGGTACAATTACACAGAAGACAAACACTTTGACCCTGAAGATGATCTCAATAAAAGATCGAAACGTTGGCACGATAAAGAAAATGTTCTTCTGAGACCTACATCACACCCGACCGCATCTCACGATATCTGAATAACTATTCTTCATAAAGTACATTCAATTTAGGAATTAATAATTTAAAATGTCTATATATATATTTTACATGTTTTTTAACGTTAAGGTAATTTTTACAAAACGAAGTGTCGTAAAAAGAATGATTGTGTCCTATACTTCTGTCTGCCAATGCAAAAGCTGCTTTTCCTTGATTGTTTCATTTAGTCTAGTTCGCAACAGATCCTGATGGAATGGGCCGTTTCGTTCTGATGAAGCACTTTATAGTAGAACAAGCTGAAGTTGAGAGGCTATAATTGGAAAACTACTCTTAGGTCTTGGATACAACAAGCTATCTCTCGAGCATCCCCTGGGTTATTTTTCATTAACGATTGAAGTTCGCTGACGATAGGATTCTAGAGCGTTCTTTGTCTTCCCGCATGAAGTGCCTGTGTACAATTTTTGAAACAATTCAAAATATAAATTCAGTTCGTTAATATACAGTCAATGAACCACTTAAAGCATTCATAATTTTTATATAATCTTTTTTATATAATCTTTTAATTTAAAGTTTGGACAAAATAAACTATTTGTGACATAGCATGTATTCGGCTTTTCGTTGAGATAGGATTTTAGTGATTTACTGTCCGAAAATGGAATCAATCAGTTGTTTCCTGGTGTATTTGTAATTAGAAAAGTACAAATAAAGGACAACAAATAAATTGAGGTACGTCACGATTTTCAGTGACAATTACAAATCAATTTTATTTTTCAAGTCACATTTTTTAAGAGAACCTTGCTTATTTTTGGCAAATTTCAATACTGCATGTAAATCTATATAAAGTGTATCACGAACAGAAGGGACAATATTTCGAGAGGTTATTCAGCATGTCAAATTGCACTAAAAACTCCATATTTTTAAAAGTCAGATTTTCAATTGTATTCGAGTTATTTTACTTTTCGGGCGACTTTAACCTTTAGCGATATTATTCCATAAAGTCTCAAAATAAGTTTATCTTGTTGTAAATTTAAATACACCAATCAAAAAAAGCATAAAAAATCACTTCTTTGTACCGTTAATTGATAGAAATTGTTTTTTTTTCTACATACATTTTCAATAAAACTAATCGGTAAGATTTTAAAAATCTGTAATAAAAAATAACGAATTTAAATATAAATTGAAGAAAATTGAAAAACATAAGAAAAAGCACAAAGCTTCTAGAAATTAAATTAAATGTTCAAAATGTCTACTTTCCTGGAGAAGGCAAGCTTGCCATCGTTTCCTGACAGATTTTATGCTCTCAAGAGTTCATCTTGCTTCTTTTTGTCTTCACAACATAGAATTCAAGAAGTTTTTAATGCTTACATCGTATATCTTTCATTATTTTTATTATATGTTTCAAAATTTTATAGACTTATTTTTTTAAATTATTGTATGACTGTTTTATGAGTTAGTATGACAATAGAGATAACTGAACTTTTAGAAATTATAAGTGCTTCAAGCTTCTTATCTTTAAGCGCCATGACTGTAAATATTTACAAAATCAAGAAAACCGTTCTTAAACTTTAGACACGAACTTTGGAAACTCGTAAAAAATCTAAGTTATTTTGTGTTTTGCTTGCTTAAGGTTACAGTAACAAAACAAATAAATTTTATAACGTTTTTAATGCCCTGTTGATTGGTGTAATTGAATTTCTAGTAGTGGCAACATTTTCTGAGAAACGTAGAACTTTATGGAATAAAGTTTGGAAAGGTGGAAGTAACAGAAATGTGAAAATCTCGAATACAATTGAAAATCAGACTGTACATTAAGAACAATACGGATAACTTGCTCGAAACTTGAGGTCTTTTCACAAATATATGTAATATACGACATTGATTTTTAATAATTTGTTGTATATTTTGTTAAAAACCAAATGGTTTATTTGTTAACTCCTCTCTCATATTTTATTTATGAACTGGTTTGGTTTTTCTAAATTTTGTAAATCCCATTTTTCCAATTTTTGTTCTATTTTTTTGCAACAAGTTCGTCTTTTGGTTATATTTTTATATTTAAAAATATAGCTACAACTATAAAATATATATATAGTCACCCATTCGATATACAGTCAGATTTTTATGAAGGGATTATTTTAAGACGTTTAATCGTTTTTTATACTTCATGTGTGAAAAGCATTTTTCGAAGGAAGTAAAGATTAACATCGGCAATCGAGCTAAACCGGAGCTTTTGCCGCATTGCAGTCTGGATTTTCATACTCGAAAAATTGTTCACATATTAGTCCAGAAAAATAAACAGGGCAGGGAAGGATTGTGAATTATTAATAGGACATTTTAAAACTTATTTTATAATAATTTTTATTGTGTAATTCTGAGTAATTTTTTATTCATCTTGTTTAAAAGTACTAGGCAAATACAATAATAAAATTGAAGGTTCTTGAATTTTCATTTCAATGCCCTCATTGTGCTTCGTCTTTCCACGGGGAAAAAAGCACGCGGTCGATTTACTAAAAAAGCTTATTTAACATTATTCTCTGACGTTTATTTTGGAGCGTTTAACTCCACAGTAGAACACATTGTTAAATGACTTTAAATTTTCTTACACTGTACTACAAAATTAAAAAAAAAAACAGTTTATGAGGCCGGGCAATATTAGTATATTGTGCAATCTCCGTTATTATAAAAAGTTCTTCGTTATTTTAAGGGTTTTTACAGTTAAGAAACATATTAGGCTCTTATCTCCCAAGAGTAAGAACTTCAGCTTGCATAGGCCTTTGCAACAACCGAGAAATATGCGCGCAGATTTTTTTGCAAAGTCTGCATTTCTTCTATCAATTAGATCAACGCGTTCTGTGTTTAGTAGTTCTACCATTAGCTTCTTCGATCGTTTTTGATGAACATTGCTTGACTCTTTCCTGTGATAAAGTCCTTTTGAACCGAGGAGTTATTCTTAATCTATGAATCTACGGCGATTTTCGTTTTTCTCAAGTTACATTAGTATATAAAATGCACTATTTATGAATTCAACACAGCTCTCTGCTTTTATATGTTTTTTTTAAATAAATAAAAAATGAAAAAGCATATACATCGAGAGATTACATCGTAACTAAAATAAAAAAAATGTAATGGTTATTCATCACCAAAATTGTTAGTAAAAATCTGTGCTATTGTTAGTTTAGAGGAAATATTCCATTTTAAGCACCCTGCATTAGTTTTGTTAAATTATGAACAGAAAATATGGAATTGAGTGACTGTTATATGTTTAATTTAAGGTGTGATTCGTGTTTGCATTTTTTAAAATTTAAGAATTTTTTTATACAGACATGAAGTTTATGGGACCTTTAGGGTGTACAAAAGACGTTGCAACACGTAAGGTGCGAGGCAGTTCCTCAATTTACAATTTGAAGTTTTGCATTTATTACTTGTTCCTCTGTTAAAATTCTTGATACGCTATATACATAAAATATTTTAATGGTTCTTATCTACTTTCTAAACTACTAACTGTTCTAAAATATTTTTGTGGGTTTTGTTATATGCACCTCACAAAGTAGTCCAGAGCACACTGATCATGCGACTAAACAAAAGCAAAGTGGACCTTTCATAAAATAGAACTCCTATACTGCAAAAATGATTTTTGTATAAATACGGTAATACCATTTTAATTGTTGAAAGATGAATCATGTTTTTTTTTGACAGGGGCATCCGACAGCTTGGACATTTCAGCCCCGAAGCACTAACATAATACCGCTACACACTCGATACACAATGACACTCATACTGTTTGGTAGATTGAGTACTCGATATTCCTCCATCTACCTGTACCCTGTAATAATCTAGATTGGGGTCGATGGGGTATTTTTATAAAATTTCCAGCCGCCCAAGTCCTACACACAACCTGAGAGGCGATGGAGAAGCTACTTCGTCATCAGCCCCTCCCCACTCACACCAATAAATACATTCACTCATACAAGACACAGCAAAACGCATAACTTTATTTCTATATACAATAAAAAAATTCCCAATTCATTTAAAAGCGAAACAGAGGGCCCTGAAACTCGCAGCTGTGTCCAAGGACTCTCCTTAAATCTGGCAGCATGCCTACTCGCGCCCGGTAGGGAGCCAAGGCACGACACGCTTCGACTATGTGCGGTACATCGAGCAACCATTCTCTGCATAACGTGTACTTGCCGGGGGATTGGGCCCCCCCCCTCCAGGAAATGCCCAGTTTTTATTTTATAGTAATATTTGAAACAATTGGATCTAATGTTCGGAAGGATATTAGAACAGACTGGGCTGATTTAAATAAATTTAAATTTTAGAATTAATATCAGAAGCCAGTAGGCAAATCATTCACTCACTCATATCACATACTCATATCTGATTGTATTTAATTTTTTTTCATAAATATTCATAAATAAAGGTAAAGAACACGTTTTAGATTAAAATTTTATTATAAACTAGCAAAAATTTGAAAAACGTTTCATGCGATAGACATTATTTCTTTATATTATTTTACCTTTTTTATACATTTTTTAGATTAACATAAGTTAACAAAAATTATTATAAAACGTCTTCAGAATTTTTTCATATACATTTTTTCGATGAGTTAACATTCATTATTTAAGAATTTTGAGTAGAGATTGTTCCTAACTGAATATCTGTTTTGACCCTTGCATCGTTATGAATTAAAATATTACTTTGATAAATTAGTTGATAGTGTTGAATATAATCAGTATAATAATATTGAATGAACATGTTAAAAAATTTGCATCGAGACAAGGAGATCCTTTCTCCATTTGGTGCACATTTTCGTGGATAGAGTAAAAAATGCGCTGTTTGATGACCGTTTGTAATGTAAAGTAATAGCGGCTTGACAGAACCAGGGAGGAAGTTTGCGGATTTATTTATCTAAAGAGCCATTAGAAGCCGCTACCACCAACGGCATGGAACGAGCAAAGTGTACAAACAAGTCCAGCAGGAGAGCTTGCAATTTATGTGGCTTTCCGTTTCTAAAGTCGAGAGAGAGAGGTCTTGGTTTTGCTCACCCTTGACTTACAAAAATACATCGTTTAGTTTTTGCACTTCCGTCAATGATTAATCCTAGAAATATTCTTGGGGATGGAAGCAAACAAAATAAAGATAGATAACTTCATTAATATTTTTATATTAAGTATGCACTTTAAAAATCCCAGCTTGATAGAAAGTTTGTACTTGTTAAGTAATTTGTTCAATATTTACTAATTTGTCAGAAAAATAATTAATTGTTGTCATTTGGATGTTTTATGGCTATAATGTCAATTAGTAGTTTTAAATTGTAGAGAAAATAATTATATAAGAAATACTCAATTATGATTCTGCACTGTCGCTTAAATATAAGGTAAGAAAATTATTTCAGCGTGTTTTAAATTTATCTTTTTTAAGGAATTTTGAAATAGAGAATTAAGGAGGATAATGTAGTTTCTGTAAATGGAAAAATAGGAATGTCACTCATTCACTTCGTATACCGGAGGATATTTTTTGATTAAAGCCTTCAATCCTCCCCGGTGTCGTGGCCTATGTCAGAGCTTTTGTCTTTCCAGAGAAAATCTCATTTTGCAAACTTGGCAAACCTGATCACTAACAACATTTTCACCTAACACCGTTCGTTTTTTCCTTCTTGACTTTCGTTTTTTAGTCGAGGAAAACCCCAGCTTGAATATCCAACCTAAATTTTAACAAATAGACATATTTCTTACTTGCTGGAGTGCAAATCTTTAAACAGTTTCTAGTCAATTATGTACAATTCGGTAAGGAAACATTTAAGTTGATAAAAAAGTTCAAATTGTGAAATTTTTGAAGTTGAAGGAAAATCGTAGAAACCTAGGTTATTCAAAATCAATTCACTCGCTTGATAAAATTACGTCTAAATTGTTAAATAACCCTAGAGGTAATATCGATTTTATATTACGAATTTTAGCGTTCAAAATTTTTCAGTTAGCAGGCTACCTCTATAAGCTTAATAAGTCTACAGATATCTTTTGTTTTTCTCAAGAGAAGAAGAAAACGTAATGTGTTCTCCGTGGTTCCGATGGGTCAGGCTACGAAGAGAAGATAATGTTACATGTGACAGTGATGCAGAGGTAGCCTCCAAGGGGGCCGTTACGAATTCTTACCCACCAGGACACACATTTACTCTTACCTTCGTTGTCAACATTATACATCACCGGACTGAAAACGAATCTTATAAATTTGATTAAGCTAAAAAGAGTTTCAAAGTTCGAACAAAAAAGTAAATGTTTGGTCAAAGGTAATACAGGATTTTTTCTAAAGAAAAGTCTTGGGATTATAAGAAACGACCTTTGTTTTGTTTGAGGAAAAAACTCAATTTACACTTTATCATGCCTCCCTGGAGGCGGTAAAGTTAAACTTTTTGATCGTAAAATCTAACGACTCTTAATTTCCGATGGAACACAACTTTCACAAGGCATTTTCTAAAATAAGACCATAACTAATTCGAATCTGTTATATTGTCAACATTGTTTAAATTGGCGTTTTACGTTGTGGAAAATTATCAAACACAAATTATACGATATTAAAATGTTTTTGTTAGCGAGTATTTTAATAAATTATTCCCTCCCCTAGTAAATCCCTTCGATATGAATTTTGATTGCTGGTACCCTTAATTAATTAAACCGGAAATTATATCTGAAGTAAGGGAAGCTGAGTGAGTTTTTGCCTTGTAATTTTATGCAACGCGCGTCTAAAATATTATCAGTTTTGAAAAGAAACAATTTTCAGTCGTCGTGTTAGCATTAAAGAAAATGGACAATAAGTCCCTCTCGAGTTGTAATATAACCGTCCTATCAGCACAAAGTCCCAACTAAGTCAAGCGTAAACGGCATAAACTACTACCGCCATCCAGTTTATGGGTGTAAGTAAATAGAGTTTGATCGTAAATGTCTCTTGGATCCCCCTTTGTATAATATGTAGGTTTTATAGGACATGCTTTAATGCCAACTCCATATAACCTGTTGACATCGTCTCTTATCGTGCTCTAAGAAGCAGTCTTTTTTTTATAAAGATAAGATTCTTCAATTTTCGTTTTAAAATTTTTTTATCAAATTATTCATGAAAACCTAATAATTAAAGTTATTTGATAATCAAATGCTTAGGAGTTATTCGAAACGATATTCTCCTCATTAAAAAACTGATTATTCATGGAGTTTACTTAGTTATTAAACATTATATTAAAATACTTTTCTGAAATATGGAGCGTTATTGAGAATAAATTATTCTTGTAAAACTTTTTCCATAAAATCTTTCGTAATTTTCCTCTAAACCTTTTCACAAAATAACAGAGTTTCGATTCAACGTTAGTGAACTGTGTGATTTCACTTGTACATATGTTTACACACATTTTAAAAATCTCAAGTTAAACAAACACACTGAATTATAATGCTTCTATGTTGAAAATAAGATGGAAAGAACAATTCAATTGCTATTCCCTCATAATAACTACACCAGTATAAATAATAAGAAAAATCTTAATAAATATGTATTTAAAGGGAGAAAGACAATGTTGGATATCTATTCAGAATATGTCTATATGTTAAGGGGAACACTACACATTTTCCGTTTAAAAAAATCGTTGTTTTTATGAAAGTATAATTCTTTTTGGATCGAAAGGTAAACGTTTCGTCCAGTTCCAATAAGTAGAAGTGGTGAAAAAAGTTTAAATGTCGAAACCGTCGAAAAACCGAACGAAAATCCGCCTGGGCACTCCGTCCGGTTTAGCGATTATAAACTTTTTTTAATCACTTCTATTGATCAGAATCGTACGAATTTTTCTTTTTTCTTAAAAAGCAGGGAACAAACGTTTGTTCCTGGCAGATAAACTGACAAAATAGAATAAAAACACAAATTATGAATATCTAAATAATTTTATGTAAAAAACACAAACTGTCTGCAATTAATTACGATTTGTATAAAATGTGGTAAGTGATTTCAGAATTCCACTGTAATTTGGACGTCTCTCTCTCTCGCTACCTATCTTTCTTTCTGTCTGTCTCTCTCTCACTCTCTCTCACTCTCTCTCTCTCTCTCTCTGTTCTTTAAATTATTTTTTAAGTTATCACGATTCAACGTTACTTTCAATTAAAGTTGAACCCAACATGAATCATCAGTTTATGTTTAAATTGATTCACTTTTGGTATTTTACTCATCGATTTTTTTTGCGTGGATGTTAATTAAATCAGCAACAGGAAATCCGGAAATTTTCATTCCTGTTATGTTAGAAATTTATCCCTTATTGTTTTACTCATCAAGTTGCATCATTAAGCCGTGAAGTAGTAATGTCAATCTACCGAAGATGCGATTTTGTGTGACCTGGTATTCCAACGCAATAGGAAAACGCTTTAATTTTGCAATAGTGAATCCGGTAATTTACATTTCTTTGACAATAGGAGTGAAGCATATTCTCTCTCATTTGAATTATTGTATACACAGTTCGGTGCTACAAAGGCAGTAATGCATAGGATAAAAGTCGAAATGCTTTAGCAAACAGATTAACATAACCGTTATAAATGCCGAAACCTTTTGTACCAAAGACACTAGCACTTCTGGTAATCCGAGGCGCAAGGCAAACGTCTTAATTTTGTAATAGTATATCAGGCAATTTTACTTCTTAGACAATGAACCAAAATATATTTTAAAAATACATGTAATAATACAATATATATTATGTGTATAAGTCAGTGTTTACGAAGGCAGTCATGCTTACGATAAAATTATAATAATTTTAGTATCGCACTTTAAGACAAAGGTCTCCTTTTATCAACTATTTTGTAATAGAAAAAATCGTGAAGTGTAAATGTTGATCAGTAAACTATCAGCTGAGTTGTTCACGTCTTTCAAGTCATGTTTCAATTTGAAAGGAATGATGCTTGGACTGAATGAGGATGGAAATCTTTCGTTGATCGACTCTATAACACCGAAAGTTCTCATAACAGATTTTTTAATATTTAGTGATGAACAAACGTTGAATCTTGGGAACAAGTCTTCAGCCTTAAAGGCTTTAGTTGAACGATTCAGTTTTTCCAAAAAATCTTCTTGGAGGTGCTGTCATGTTCATTAGCCGGCCAAATATTGTGATGGTTTTATTTCCTCGTATTGCATAGATAAGATAAACATTCATGATCTAAAATGGTTTTTTATGATCTAAAATATAACAATATAAAGGAATAAGAACAAGACAAATATTATTATGAACGACTCTTCCAACAGTGTGTTTTTTTGTTTTTTGTTTTTAAGTTTTGACCTTGTTTTTATATTGCCTGAACATTAATATTAAGCAAGACAAGATCATCTGAT
Source organism: Cimex lectularius (assembly GCF_000648675.2). NCBI lineage: Eukaryota > Metazoa > Arthropoda > Insecta > Hemiptera > Cimicidae > Cimex > Cimex lectularius. The sequence goes on along the minus strand of NW_019393011.1, from coordinate 1,020,541 downwards.
GCGACAGTTCAAATGCGTCCCAAAAGCAAAGCTGTGCCCCTCCACGTCGACAAAGTCAATTTTTAGTTTTTGGTAAACCTCTTCGTATAAGTTTTATAAAGAAAATTGAATATTTGCTTATTTCAAATTTTTGGAACACAATAGACCAACAAATTGGAAGTAAAAAATAAAATCATTTACTTAGAACGTTTGTTTCTTCTTTTTCGATTGGGGCTGTTAAATGGGGCTCCGTGCATACTAAACCCGCAAGACTGTGTGTTGCAGAAGTGTTGGTTTTGCGCGCCGTTAAAGTTGATTTACAAGCAACGTATAATTAATAAATCAATTCGGTGATAAATTAGTTATTAATAAAGTAATCAAAATATTTTAAAGAAGAAAGAGAAGAAGAGGGAGCGAGAGTAGAAGAGTGAGAGAGAGAGAGAGAGGAAGAGAGAGAAAGGGTGCGTGTGTGTGCTAGTATCTAGTTTAGATTGAATCTAAAGAATGATTTAGATAATCTTCTTTGTTCTTTATTTTTTTAACAGAAACAATAAAATAAAAAACAAAACAATACACCAAAATGTTGATCTTCAGCGAAATCATCACGTTGAAATTGGAAGTATATGGTGTAATATTTGTTCCAGCTGTCATGTGTCCTTTTGTGCTTTAATTTTTGTTCCAACAAAGTTACCGAACGACCACAAATAACTCCGGCTGAAAAGTATTGTGCAATTTGTAGGATTACTTAGGATTCGTTCCAAGCCAGTTTCACCGGCGATGATGCGAACAAAAGAAAGACAAATTCACTAAGGCAAAGTTTTTTTTTCTTAGAAAAAAAAGCACTCTGAGGCAGAATCGTGACGAAACGCCAATCTAAGTGGTTCGAAAGTACAAACACCATTTTACATTAAGAACACAATTAAAAATTAATTAATTTATTGATGTATTCAAACATTTTACATCAACAAATTAAATGCTGTAGTGGTTATTTTTATTTACATTTGAATTCGCTTGTACGTATCTTGGAACTATAATTAATGGAAATCTCTTGTTTATACTTAAACAAAAATTTTTTTCGTCTCATCAAATACAATTTGACATAAAACGAATATTAAATGTAAAAATGAATGTATAATGTGAAATGGCAAAAATGTTCATCCTAAAGAAATTAATTCGTTTAAAAAGCTTGGATGGAAAGATCTTTCATGTTTGAGCCCGTAATAAATGCTTTTCTGTAAAAGTTTTAAGCATACAGAAGAGGTTTTAGATGTTAACATGCCCTTATTGCCCTATTATCTTCATTGCTTGTTTAGAAATTATTCAAAGAGCAAATTTAAAGAAAACGACATCGTTTTTTCTATATAATTAGTATACACTTATATTGTTATACTATATTATGATTATATTTTTTATCTTTTCATATATTTTTATTTTCTTTATATATTTAAATATTTTTACATTTTAACATGCATACATTTTTAATTTTTTATGGTAATTCTGATTGAGACAATTATGTCTAAAAATATCAAATGGAGAAGTATTGAAGTTTAAATAAAAACTCCAATTGATGAGAAAATTTATTTTCATTATTCTTCCTGCCTTTTCTAGAAAAAAGCCTACAACAAGAAAAGTTTTGAAAATTTGTAGCAAATTTAAAAAAAAACATTGTAGTTATTAAATTGAAAGGCAAAATATTGTGGTATTTGAATTGTATATTGTTTGCCAAAAGTTAGACTTTATTAATAAGCATAATGATCAATGTCGACTGACAAAAACCCGAAGATCATAGAAACCAGGAAAACCAAGAGCATTCACAATGTTTAAAAAAGTTATTAAAATTATGATTAATGGTGACAAATCCGTATTTTTTACGATTTACTACCTTTACAAAAAGTTCTTGCATTCGAATCCGACAATTGGACTTTTTTTCAACAACACCGGCACCCCGAAGTTAGATATGACCTCTGCTGATACGAATCTTCCTAAAAAAAAATCGATTTATTATGATTGTGGTTGGATAAATTAAATGTAGAATTTACAAACCTTTACAAAACATCTAACGATATAAGCCTATAATTTTTATTTAAAACTTTCATAATATTTCTCAAATTTTAACGTAAGTTAGAAAAAGAAAATATTTTTCAATTACAAAACAAGTTTTACGATTTGCGGAAAAGACAAGAGAATAACTCTACATCTCCAGGAGTTTTACTTGAAAGAAAGCATAATCAAGTTTAATACCTCGCTTGGAGAGAAAGTCTTATTCTGAAAAATCACCTGAATAAAGCCACGTTTGAGCTTCTTGGCCGGCCGACAAATGCTCTATGTAAATTAAATCGATTTGAAAACTTTTTGGGTTTATCTCGGCTTAGTCAAAAGTACGCTACGTAAAAAGACTCAGAATATTTGAAAGTATTTTAGCATTTTGTCATAAAATACGGTAACACTAGTTTATTTTATTATTGAACATTTTTACTAATGATGCATGTGATCTTGGCGTTGATCTTTTAAAGAAAAAATTACCAAAAGAAGACACTATATTAATAATAAATTAAAGTATATATGTATTTTTGAATAATAAAACGCGTTCACGTGCAAAGAAGGCAGAAAAACAAAGTAGATGAAACGGTAAAGTATAAAAATTGAGAGAACCGACTCCAGGTCACATCTCATCTCTCCATATTTTATGTTTTACCCATTCGGTGGGGTTTTGCTGAATTTTGCATGAAGTTTCAATTTATTCCCGCGGCTCACCGCCACTTCTAATTATAATGGAATTAATTAGTACGTCAAAAAATTTTACCTTAATAATTTATCTTTTAAAATATGCTAATTGCGTCATTTGAGAAAAGTTTCACCGTTGCTGAGACATTGTGACACATTTTGCCATTAAATAATATTGCGGGATGAATGTCAAATTGTTTAATCCTTTCCGACATAAAAATAACAGTTTTAATGCAATTCATTGGTTTTTATTAAAAAAGAAATCAATTATTTACTCACGTAAGACAAATGGGCCCAATAAACAATTTTGATCGAATTATCTAATGTCAATTAGTCACCTTATCAATTAATAATGAAAACTATACAATAAAAAGTTGTTTATTGCAACACACATACATTTGGTACATTAAGAAGGCTTAAGTTTGTTGAATTTATAATAATCGGAAAAAGGGGCGTCGGTGGCCGTAAAGGTTTAGGCGTTGACACGGGGCTCATCACTGTAAGGTAAAGGTCCCGGGTTCGAATCCTGCGGCCCTGCATTCGAACCCGACATTCTTACAAATGGGCTTTTTTTTCAAAAATACCGGGACCCGAAGGGTTGATATAACCTCTGCTGTTGCGAACCTTCGTAAATAAAATAAAAAGTAATAATAATCGGAGGGGGCGTCGGTGGCTGCTCCCTCGTTAAAAAAAAAAAATAAATAAATAAAAATATAATAATAATCGGAAAATTTGATGGTACATAATTTTAAAAATGATTATTTTCAGGATTTTACACACTGTGTTGTTTAAAAAGATGTAAACACACAGACGCAAACATAAACCATTTTTCTTATTGAAATTAAATCTTTAATTTTTTCAATTCAGACAAATCTTTTTCTTGTAATTTGGCCATTATCGACCATCCTGGTATGTCTATGATCAGTATGTTATCTAGCAGATGCGCGCTTCAGAGTTGGGTCTGTGCGATTACTGTGAATAAAAGTACCATTCATCAGGCCGGGACGAGGGTGTCGGTTTTTTTTTGTTTGTCCGAATTTATTGGATTAAGTCTGGTTCTTTTTTATTATTCTGTAAGGTTTTTTCTTTGTTTCTTTTATCGATATAGTGGTTTCAATGATGTAAACGATGTATGTGAACTGTTTTCAATTTGTGTGCTTATGGTTTTTTTTTAGTGTTGCAATAATAACAATAAAAATATATAATAAATCTCCTTGTGAGCTGTTTGCTGCTTAGAACTTTAGATTTATATTTTAGAAAGAAGGGAAACATGTTGGCAAAGAAAGAGGGCAAACGGTAATCAATATAAACTTGTGAGATGATAGCTGTTATGTTTGCACATTTTTCAAGTTTTCAAGCATTTTGAATTTTTTTCCTTTTTTTGTGTTTTAGTTTCATGCTTTTTTGTAGGAACATACTTGAAATGCTAGTGTTCTTTATGTTTGCATTTCCCTTTAGTGCGCGATATTAGTTTGTAAAAAACTGTTATTTATTTATTAAAAGCCATTATATTTAGATTTTAAAAAAGAAGAGATGATAAAAAGAGATACAATAAGTTTTGTAGATATTAAATATTGACTAAGAATCTGAAAATATAAATTAACTGTGTATCTTCACTTTCAAACTGAGTAACCAAAAATTACATATTTTTTATCCGTTGCAGAGCCTTTAGAAAGCTGAAATAAAACACTGAAAGCTTGACGTAGTTTCAATAGGACAACGTTCATTGGACCACATCCAACATCACACAAATATTACATGAATAGTAAATTGTTGATCACATTTACACCATTGTGTGTTTTTCAATTAATTAAGGTTTTTAGTTGAGGTAAAAAAGTCAGTGTCACGAGCGGAACGTACATTTCCCATCTCAACCCGAGTTAGTGTCCGAGTCGATCGAAGTCACGATAGCTCAAGTAGTAGAGTAGCGGCGTATCTTGCCGAAGGTCGTGGGTTCGAATCCCGCTCGTGACACTGACTTTTTTATCTCAACTAAAAACCTTAATTAATTGAAAGATATTAATTGGTCAAGTAAACCACGAAAACTAGTGAATTGTGTTTTATTGATTGTGTTTTAGTATGTTTATTAATGTGCTATGGTTTTTGTGTTTTTTCATTTAATCGTATGTTACTTAAGAGAGAGGAACAGTATTTTTCTTTTACGTTTTTCCGTTTGATTTGAATTATAATTAGCTTTTATTCATTTAACTTGGAGCCTTTGTCTAGCCTTCTTACAAAGACGTTGGCAATTCTGCACATTTAAAGAACATGAATTACATCTTTATCTACATAACTAAACCAAATACAAAACAAGGAAGACAATTAGGAACATGCTTTTTCATAAGCATAGTTTTGTTTCTTATCTTGACATTTATAAAAACAGATTTCAGAGGATTTGCTTCAATTTAGCCTAAAAAATTTCATAGTACGTTGGTAATTATTAGGCTAATATTTGTTAAAGTTAATCCTGTAGCGTTTTAATAATCGATAATTAGTTATGTTTCACTAAATGTTTATGAATATCAGTTCAGCTGTAATATAATTTTTTTCTCGGTCAATTTTCATTCATTAAAAAATACTGATTGAAAACTGTAAGTTCTTTGTTAAGAATGCTGTAGAACAAAAGCATTGTCAACAATTCATTGTCTTGGCCTTGCTCAAAACAAAAGACCTATGTTGAATAAACATTAAAGCAAATATTCACCCTCTCGGATAAATAATGAGAAGAAACCGGTTTGATTAAATGTCAACAGCTTTGATGGAGATCAAGAATAGTCTTTTGTACCTAAAACGTTTTACAAATAGCGCGACAATTCGATTTTTAATCATGTTAAATTGAGTTTATCCAGATATCTCGAACTCAGCATTTAGAATTTACTAATTTTAATACTAACATTTCTAGATATTTTGTTAATTTATTATGTATAATTTTTTTTGAAGATTAAACATTAATTAAAAAAGTTTTTTTACATTAACAGTTATTTATTATTTACGAATAAAAGTTTTCTAAAACAAAATAGCGCTGCTAATTATCTCAAAATATATCAGAAATGCAAACAATACGTACAATTAAACACTTATTTGATTTTTATGTCAAGATGTTCAATAAAATTGTTTATACATTTTCTAATTTGTTTCTACTAGTATTTCTCCCCTAAAACAATAACATATCAAAATACTTATATTGCTAGCAATACAAATCTACGTTGCGTAGGTTCGTCGTCATAAACATTAAATTTTATTTTATGTGAAGTAATATAAATTATGTTCAGTGTTTTATGTCTAGAAATCTCGTGATAGTTCGCTGAAAGGTCAGTTGAGCCGGGTGACTGCGAACGATACTCTTGTTCAAGGGACTTGGGATTAAGATAAAATAATTTAAACTGAAATAATTTTTTAGGGTGCCATGATATTTATAAGGAGAATTATTACTTTTGATTCTCATCCAATTAAATTTTGAATAAAAGGAAAACTAGATGAGAGAATTATATAATATATTGGATTAGGGCAGAAAGTTAAGCACTTCAGTAACATGTTTTCTTGTTTTTTAACGAAACATTGGTTAATCTATGATATTTTTATTTTTGAAGTAGCTTTTCTTTATATTGGTCTCCGCAATACGGTGATTGTTGTCTGGGTAACGGAACATGTATGTTTGGAGTGTAACAAAAATGCGGACGTGGAGGCCAAGGCCGGGTCGTCCCAACCTCTCCGCAGCGTTCCACCCCCTGACACTAAAAATGCATTAAAAACATGATCAAAAGAAAGTGGCAGCGTCGGCCGAATCGACCGACAAGCGTTTGCTTATCAAGAGCACTGTCCGTCCCAGCATCTGACTCGTAGAACAAAGGTCATCCTCACCAGATTAAGACTAGGCCATGCCAGGCTGACACATGGACATTTACTCTTTAGATCAAAGTCCACTTATATGTCCAGCGTGTACAGAAAGGTTGCTCGACGTGTCGTAACTAATTGAAATGTGCAAATCCTTGGTTCTGTAGAGAGCGCGTAGGAATTCCATACGTTGTGAGAAATGTGCTTGAGCGTGGCATCGAGTTTCTTCTTCTTGGATTCCTCGATTCTTGGAGGAATCAGGGTTGATTTATTTTACATTGTTTTTGTATAGCTTGTGTTGAGAGTGAATGTACTTATTTGCATGACTGTAGAAGGGGGGCCGCGGTAGCCGAGTGGTTAAGGCGTCAGACTCTCGGCTAGTAGATCCCGCGGTCGTGGGTTCGATCCCCGCTGTCGGCTCTGGACTTTTCTGACGCCTAAGAGGACCGGTGGCCGCAATTGAAAGAAATTAACACGGCACTCATCAATGGAAGGAGCGGGATCAGATCTCTGCGACCCTGAATTTGGTCCCAACCCTCTTCAAAAATGAGTTTCTTCGATGGAAGAACACCGGCACACCGGGAGCTCAAATTCATCCTTGTGTTGCGAGCCCCCAAAAAATGGAACCAGGGATAAAGTACAATAAGCGGTACAGCTGCATTGCTCAGGAGGGAACTCCTCCAGTTCCTGGTATCCATAGTAAAAAAAAAAATTTATGTAATGTAAGAGGACCAAGGGCTGAAGATTAAGTACCTCAATTAGGTTAGCGATATAATAGTTGTAAGGGTGATGAAGGAATATCGAGTACTCCACCACTTTTACTGAATGAATCGTGTTAATAAGAAAGAATTGATTTAAAAATGGGTGAGAGGATTTGGATTTGTAAATTACTTGCATGGGTGGTTAAAATGAAATGCTCCTATAGCCCATCCCCGGCAGCAGGACGGATACGTTGCATACACGAGTTTATTTAAATCAGTAATCAGTAATCTTCATATTGGCATGTAAAATAGGTCTGTTTGTTCGAGATTTCGTGTTTTTACAAGATAATTTGAAAATTTAAAACGGAGAAAAAAAAAGCGCATTTTGGACATTTAATGTATTTTTTTTTAAATACCAGAACGGAAAAAGCAAAGCACAGACTGTTACGAAACTGAGTGATTTGTATGATGATGACGCTTTAGGAGAGAGCATTATCTGCAAGCGGAACACTTTTTGGTCACTCTTCAACTGCTGATGATGACCAAATTAATGTTTTTGTCGTCAATAACCGACACTCAACGACACCAGACGTCGGAGAGACAACATTTCTTATCTAAGCGTTTCAACACATCTGAGGCCATCTGGATATGTTTGTCGGAGTGATTGATACTGAGAAGTATATAATGAACCACTTCTCCTCCTACGACCGGCTTTGGCTAATCGCAAGGGGATTGTTTTCTACCAAGAAAACCCTCGCGTTGAGTGTTTTTGCCTTTGTTTTTGATTTGCCAGATATTGTTTGTTGGAATTTGACTGGGATGTGCTACTCAACTCACCCTGTTCACACGACATCGCCTTACAAATTTTCACTTATTTCAATCTCCGATAACCTATATTTACGAGAAAATTTTTACTTCACTTGTGGGCTTTTTGGCAAAGTATAATATATATATTTTATATTATTCAAAAATCGTGAGATCCTGTCTGGTGTGATGTAGGTTTTAGAAAAGCATTTTTTTTATCGTGCCAACGTTTCCATCTTTATTGAGATCATCTTCAGGGCCTGGGATTTACAAACATTGTTCAAATTTAACAAATACATGTAGAATGTGAAAAAAGTGAATTTATACAAAGCAAAATATATTTTTTTTATATTCATTGAAAGTATTTCTACTCACTCAAAGTGTTTTTTTTTTCTGTGTAATTGTGCCATTCTTGCGTGTCGTGTTGAGAGTGCCAGTGAGATATTGCTGTTTCATGTTTATAAATGTTTAGAAATACTTTGAATTAATATTTAAAAATATATATTTTGCATTGTATAAATTCACTTTTCCACATCATACTTGTATTTGTTAAATTTAAACAATGTTTGTAAATCCCAAGCCCTGAAGATGATCTCAATAAAGGTCGAAACTTTGGCACGATAAAGAAAATGTTTTTCTGAAACTTACATCACACCAGACCGCATCTCACGATTTTTGAATAATCTTCGACTAACGGTCACTAATCACCACAGATATATATTATATATTGAGATATTTTATATCAAATGCTTCAAAAAGGTTCTACTTGAAAACAGAAAGTTAGAAATTTTACCAGCTACTAAGTTTGGATCATCAATGGCCCTTATTTTTTAAATTACAAGTTCTATGATTTCCTTGTATAATTAAAACGTTCAGGTAATTCAAGATCAATATATTAAATCTTAATATCAAAAGGTATGGTATGATATAATATTTATTTTAAATAAACATGTCAAATCGATTTCGTTAAACAAAAAAACATTTAAAATTCTGTCGACGGAAGATTAGTTGTTTGCATTTCATTAATTATGCAACATTTAATACATTAATTAATTAGGTTGTGTTTATTCAATATTGATTTACGTGGGCTTATAATTTTGTTCTTTCTTAGAACAGAATATTATCATTACTGATATAATCTTGTTCATATTCACACAATGATTTTTTAAAATAGAATTTTTACATGTTGTACTAGAATGGTTTCTGGTGTTAATATGGAACAGGACAACCAGTAAAATTATTTAAGGAAGGAAAATTTATTGATGAAACGTTGCCGTTTATAACTATAAAAATAATTCTTGATTTAGCCTCAATTTTTGCCTGGTCTCTGCACTCAAGCTGGCACTAGACGAGCCACCTACCGTCGACCCCTGAAAGTCCCAGAGCTCACCGTCAGACTCTCGCCCTTTCTAACGAAATAGCGACCGCTTTAAACACGAAAGCAACAGGCGGATTGAACTGTCAGAGAGGAATGGGTTTCTGATTGTTCGTGTATTTGTCATTTGTTAATAAATCAGAGAAATGCTTCGAAAAACATCGCATATTTCAAAGAAGCCGTCAACTTTCTCAGTGATCAAAACGTGCGATCAGGCGGAATTATCCCTAGTTTTCGTTCCACCTGCATGACTGCCTTCAAATTGAGATTGTCAACTATAATAAAAATGTATCTGGCAGGAAAAGAACGCAGCTTAGTGCGAAAAGTATAATTTTTATTTTCCTGGCAGTTCGACGTGATTGATCAACTATAAAATCATTTAACTTGTAAAAATTAGTTATTTATATCGCAGCATTGACTGTTTTTTTATTTAAAAACGTCGAGGAAGTTTTTATTTTCATAATGCGTTTTACATGTTTCATGTTTAATCTTTAAAGTGTGTTAAAACTACTAATTACTTGTTTTGCCAGTTTTTCAAAAATCGCGTAATTAATTGCTCTTTTTTCATTTACTTCTAATACCATGCATTAATTGAGATATTTTCTATTCATCATTCATCCCTTAACTAGTGAAATTATATCGTATTTAATTTTTTTAGGGGAAAAAAGGATAATGTTTATTACTTCGAATATTGTTAAGATATTATATGGACAAATTACAATATTTATTAACAATGTTTTTACGAGCCGGATTTAAAAAAACGATAACAACATAATTATAACGAATTAATACAAAATAGAAATATTTTAATCAATTAAAAACAGTTTGATTCAACCCTAAAAAATTATCTTAAACGATATTTAAGCAAAGAACAATACATCTACTTGAAGCAAAAAGTCTAATTTGCTGTTTAATTTAAAATAACTTTTATCTAATCTCATCTATTAAAAAAGGTAAAAGGTTCAATTTTTTTAAAATTACGACATTAATTATGCAAGGTCTTTTGATATTTTGGGAAATACGTGGAAGTGCTCCCTGTTGACCCATATTCGGTGACCCACTACCCTTCAGATTCCCTTCCCCCTTCTAAAGCGATCTGTTTGCTGCGACATGTTAAAATATAGGAACTCAGAACAATTATGTTTATCTTTTTATTAAATTTTTCGTAAACTGTTAGCTAAGGCACGTGAATATATGTTATTTCTCATCGATTTGATTGAAACGTTGTAATTTTTTTTATACTTGTAACAAGAATGGGCGCAAAAGAATGAGCTTGTTAAATTGACTGATACAACAACACGCACCGAATAACATATTCAGTAATAAACAAATAAGGAGAGAAAACAAGCAAGAAGGGTAAATAATAGAGATACTTTCAGCTAATCTATAGATATAAGGGGCAACAGGTAAAGGGAGGGTCTCAGAGCATGGTTACCATGGTTGCGACCTGACGTCATCTCTCATCCAACCCTGGTTTTACGGAGGTCATTTAATATGCTTTTACAAACAAGAAACACCATCCAGCATTTCAACGTATCGTCAAATTCAAACGGCTAGCGATACGTGCAAATATTTATTCGCTAGAGAGCCCTTGGTAAAAAAGCAAGGATCCAGGTATTTCAAGGTTGACGATGTTCCGACACACGGAACCGTATAACAAAGAATTATTGGTAAAACATGAAATAATTAAGTGTTAAGTTCTATTCTTACTCAACGACGATGTATACAACTATTATTAATACAAATTTAATTTAATAATTTTATACAGAAATTTAAATTAATTTTTAAATAATTATTCTAAAATGCTTAATGAATGAAATTTAACAACATTAGCTAGATTTTATCAAAACTCTCAACACGACACGCAAGAATGGCACAATTCCACAGAAGACAAACACTTTGAGCCCTGAAGATGATCTCAATAAAGATCGAAACGTTGGCACGATAAAGAAAATGTTTTTCTGAAACCTACATCATACCAGATCTCACGATTTCTGAATAATTTTATCAAAAGTTTAAAATTTTACTTATAACACATATACCGACATGGTTTAGAAGATTTTTAAACACTACCTAATTATAGAATAAATTACTTGCTTAATTAGGGAAAAATAATTATTATAAAATGCAATAAAATTTTTAATGAATTATGTTTGAAAACGTTAGCAAGATTTTATTAATTAAATTTTAACTTTTTAGTTAATTAATATTGTACAAATTATTAATATATGATGACCGTTAAAAGCTAGGCAACCAGTGCAGAAATGCTTTCGACATTTTATTTCAATTATAATATATGGAAGGACGTCTTTCTACATCAAAAGTTATACATGAACTGTAATTAAATGCAGAAAAATAATTCTGCCTGGATAAATAGCGATAAACCTTACATTTGTCTGGATAGAGTATAAAATGTTGTTTATTGTTAATTTTCCGTTTTTAATTAATATTAATTACAGATTAATTTCACGCAAACGACACTTAGCACATGTGAGACGGTGTAATGCTGAAGGATAATACATTCATATATACGTTCCAGTTCATTACCATGTACGTGCATGTGAATATGTAAATTGCTAATTGAACCAGAAGCCCCAGTATGCGTAATGAAGCAACAATGCTTTAATAATTTGTAATAATCATTTATAAAATTACTAACAGAGAGTCAGTAACCTGAGTGAAACGCACGAATGGCTTCCGTTTAAAACTAAATCAGTGCGCAAGAATAGAAAAAAAGGAACATGCAGATGGCCGGCAATGACCTCAGTTTATTGTCGACGCATAATCTTTCTAATTTATATATATAATGTTACTTCTAAGGCTAATATATGCTAGTTGTTATAAACTTTAAAAGTATTAATTTTCCGTGCCAAGCGTCGAAAGATTTTGTTAAGTTACTCCATTTTAATTTTTTTTTAAATTTGGTTATCGGTTGTCATTTCAAGAGTGCTTTTACATTTTTTCATGGGTTTGTGGACGAATATTCCGGTTGATGGAACAAAAATGTTATTTTAATTTATTTCAAGTTGCTGTATTGTGGTTATTTTGCTTTTTTTTCAAGCTGTAGAACTTAAAGTTGAGGATCAATAACCCTGCTCTCTGTAACAATTTCTCACAAATTTATAGTTTCATCAAACGCGAAGTTTTTCTAAGAACCGTATTTTTGGAGCATCCAAGCTTCGCATTGATACTGTTGATCAAAAATGGTCAATTATATTCCTCCATAATGCTAAATAAACAGGATTGAATTATAGATAGATACTGTACGAGTTTAATTTAATTATTAGTGTCGATCCGCGTTATTGTCGAATAAATCAGTACCTACAGCAGAATCTCTGCATCTTCGAATTTCATATTCAACGTGGTCCCAGCATTGAAAATTACGAGCGAAAACTAATTCGTTTTACGATCCGGCTGCTAAATTACCTCAGCTTCCGCATTCACCCACCGTTCCTTGTGGTGTCTCGAAAGATCGTAAATTACACCTTTCGATATTATCGTTCTATCGTTCCAATTGTAAAAATTTATAATTTACAATAGGATATAACTTATAATAGGATTACCCAGTAAAAGAGTTTATAAAGGGAAAATAGTTATAATCTATAAATAAAAATCCCGTAGAGGTTGTTTATCGCATAAATTTAAAGTTGACTGTGAAAGGTGTTAATATAAAAACACTATATCCATGCAAAAATAAACCGCCAATACACAATTCTCGACAATTGTTGCATAAATCAATTCTTTCAAGGGCTTTTAATGGCTTATTTCATTATTTTATTGTGATACAATTAAAACATCTATAAAGTAGAAGTGAAAAGAAAAATCTTTGCCTTTGGAGTTTTTTTGTTTTTTTTAATCCCTGGGAAGAAATATTAGTGATTGACTTAAACGGCACTCCCCTTATACTAAACCCGCAAGACATGCAAATGTTGCGGAAGTGTGGTTCTTGAACGCCGTGAAGGCTGACAAGTAACGTTATACAAATTAATCATTTAACTATCCGATAAACTAGTTGTTTATAATAATAATGTAATTTATCAAATAGAACACAAGTGAGAGATGAATGGGTTTGGATTTGGGGGCTGATTGCGTTGGGGGCTGATATGGACGGATATCCCGACGTCTGACCATGGACTGCCGAGATGGGTGATCTGCCTAGGTGCACATTTGAGCTTGTATAAATTAACAGTCAGTCAAATAATACACAAACCAAATTTATAATGAGTAAAGTAACAGGCAGCATCGAAGAAATTCCGACTGCCGGAGGTCGTTGAGAAATAAAAATCAAATTGGATGCTGTTATCTTTTTTTTACAAATCATACAAAATAAGAAAGTTCACCATAAATCTATAAATACAAATTATTTAGAAATTGAATTCAATTACCGATTTTGGTAGTGTTAAGAATTCATCAATTTCAATTTCAATAATCATATTAATGCAGTACAAAATGCTGCTTTTTCAGAGAAATATTTAAATGTAACCAATGAATGTTTGGTAGCATAAATTAGTTGTTTTAATAATAATAGCAGAGAGAGAGAGAGAAAAAAAAGAATAAGAGGGTGAGAAAGAAATAGAGAGAATAAATAGAGTGTGAGAGAGAAAAAAAGATTGAGAAAGAGTAAGAGAGAGATATCTAATATATCTATGAGTAACCAAAATAAGGCAATGAGAAAAATGAAATGTAAAAGAAGATAGTAAATAGAAAAAATAGTTTTTATATTTTTTAATATTAATGTGTGGTGATTAGTGACCGTTAATCGATATTTATTTAGAAATCGTGAGATGCGTTCTGGTGTGATGTAGGTTTCAGAAAAACATTTTCTTTATCGTGCCAACGTTTCGATGTTTATTGAGATGATCTTCAGGGCCTGGGATTTACAAACATTGTTTACATATAATAATTACATTTTGGATGTGAAAAAGTGAATTTATACAATGCAAAATATATTTTTTATTTTGTTGTATATATATGTATATACTTTGTATATATATATGTATATATATGTTATTTATTTATTGTATATATATGTATATACAAAAATATACATATATATATATATATATAAAATATATTTTGCATTGTATAAATTCACTTTTCCACATCCAAAATGTAATTGTTATATGTAAACAATGATTGTAATCCCAGGCTCTGAAGATGATCTCAATAAACATCGAAACGTTGGCACGATAAAGAAAATGTTTTTCTGAAACCTACATCACACCAGACCGCATCTCACGATTTCTAAATAAATTTTAATATTAAGTTAAAAAGGAGTAAAAAAGCATTAATTGTTTAAAAGGGTAAAAAGTTAAGTAAGTTAAAGTTAAGGATTGATGCTAAATCAAATCTCGTGGTTATAAACTGGACTTACTATGAAAAAGTTGTTTTGTGTCATTTCCTATCCTTCCCCGATTCCATTTTTTTTACATTGATTAAAAACGTCTGCAGCTTAACTTTTACGTTTACCATCCTTTAATAATAATTCCAAATAGTATTATTAATGCTAATAATAACAAATAGTATTTTGTGAAGGCGGTACCTTCAACTAGAATTCCCCACACGGAGATCCAAAAACCTACTTGGATTGTTTTTAAAGAATTCACTTCTCAGTTCAGTTTGAACGCCTTTGCAGTGTGCAAGAGTTATTGAATGTTTTTGCTCTTAACTTTTCAATTAATGAAATAGTCGATGGTATTAATTGCTGGAGAGTTCAACCGAAATTATCGTGCTGCACACTTTTAAATTATCACCGTTGCCACAAGATTTGGCCGGTTTGCTAAAGCTAGCGAATGATACTGGGAAGCAAAGAAAATAGAAAGATTGTGATCTGTGCTACACGAAGTGAAAAATAATTTTTGATATCAACTTTAGAAAAATATCCAAAAAAACTGATACACGGCTATCAATTATCTAAAGGCTCCTAAGCGATTTCGTCTTCACTTCTACTATTTATTTGTACATCAAGTATTGGTTAGTAAAGAAAATTCAAATGGTAAGAATTTTGCAGATTGAAACAAGATGCAAGAATTATTACGGAGTTTCTTCAGAAAGGTTTTATTACCTGGTGAAATTATGTTGATTACTGTCCATCATTAATGATTGGTAAATGTATGGCTTAGAATTTAAAATGATCAAATGATTGGTTTTAACCTCTTCGAGAGTACTATGAATAGAGAGATTTTTGGGGAACTTTTGATGATAAATCCCACAAAACAATGTTCACACAGAAGTCCAATTTTTGAATCACGAATTTCAAAATACTAGTTAAATTTAATTGTTTTTAATTATGTTAACCATATTTCGATTTGAGATTCACCTTTTGTGTCTAAGATCAAGTCTTGATTATTTTGATAATGCCTGCGACTTGTTTCCAAGAAACAAACTGGCAAGTTGCGGACTGCTGTGTAGTCAGTTCTTCCTTAAAGTTTCTTTGTCTTTATCTGTTCGAGGCTTATCTGATTGGAGGAGTTGGCGGGTCCTTTTGCTAGACTCCTAGGTCTAAAGGTCACTTTACCCATTCTGACTCCATGAACTCTTTTTTACCTTTTTTTCTTATGGATATTTCAAGCCAAAGTATCTTATTACTTCAGTTCCAATTAAACATTTTAAAGTTCGGTGTTGTATAAAACAACCAGGTTTGAAAATATGAATATTAGTTATATTCTTCAATATTGCGTTTCATTTTATAACATTTTTCCGACTTTTTCCAAACTTTAGATTTTTTATTGCCAATTTATCTACCTATTTTCTTTTTTCTCTCGCTCTCTCTCTCTCTCTATCTGTCGCTTTCTGTTTATATCTCTCTCTTTCTTTTTCTTTCAGTATCTTTCTCTTTCACTCTTTGTTCTCTTTTTTCTATTTATTTTATAAGACATCGTCAAATGGTATAGATCTGTCTCCCGCTCTTTTACTCTCTATCTTTCTTTTTCTCTTTCTCTCTCTCTCTCTCTCTCTCTTCTCTCTCTCTCTCTTATTTTTTCCTCGCCTACTTTTTTAAAATGTTTTACTTCTGCACACATATTGAGATGAGTTATTATTATGTACTGAGTGTTGTTGTCTATGTCTGCTTAAAAATAACTAATTTTCGTATTTGTTACAGTATTGTTTTGCAATATCGTACAGAATAGAAAGTCAACGCCAGTACGAGCTAAGGGCCAGCACTGAGAGCGATTGCAAAGCTTGGATAGAAGCCATCAAGGAAGCAAGGTATGCACCGCAAAAAAGAAAACGAAAAACGCATTCATTTTAACATTTTAAAGGCCGGGACTTCATACCCTAAGACCACTGCGACCCGGCCCTGTGACGCTAAAAATGCTATAAAACAATTGATTAAAGTAAATGGCACTGATGGAGGCTATAAGAGCAAGGTCGATAGGCGGCCTTTGGTGGATCTGAATAAGAGAAGACCATTCTTACCCGGTTAAAAATAGTAGATTGACACAAAGACCCAAAGCGTGTGTGTCCGGTATGCGAAGAAAAACTTTTCGATATGCACCACTTAATTGAAGTTGCTTACTCCTTGGCTCCATATTTGGTTCACCTATCCCTATTTATGGAGCACATTGTGCTGTTTCATTGTGTGTATTAATAGACATATTGTTTTGCATTAGGTTTTGTGTTCATTTGATTGAACACATTCATTAACATGAATGTGTTATGTAATAATTGTGGAATATTGAATAACCCAGCATGAAACCCGAGTGAATGGTATGTAAATAGTAAAAACGTATTAAAGAATTTGTTAGAGGGTGTCTAAGTTTAAAAACGGCATGGGAGCTGAAATGACCTACCCCTGGAGCACTTCCGCTGCGGAACGGTTATGGCCGAAGTCTGATCCCGGGCTGCAAAAACACAAAAGTGGGGCAAGCCACGAGAAGCCATTAGTTCAATTCTGTACACGTGCTCAAAGTTACTTTATAAGCCAATCATTCAATATTTCAATAAATTGTAGTTGTACATTTTTTCAATCAATATCATCCTCATGGAATGTTCGTTCTCGCCCCTTTCCCTCCCACTAGCGAACCTTTTCATTTATTTAATTAGCCGTGTGGGTTGAATTGTGACAAAATGTAGCGTTGCGAATTGATGCAAAATAGTATAGATCAAAATCATATAATACGCACTATGCTTGTTTTTTGAGCCTTTTTTTGTACTAACTTTATATTCCATAGTTAAATTATAAAATCAGTCAATTTGGCGAGTAAAAATGAAAAATTATCGTGTGATTTGACTTTGTACGAATTTATTGCCATGCAAATAGCTTTAATGTGAAGCGACAGACCGACGACCGACAGAGAGAGAGAGAGAGAGAGAGAGAGAGAGAGAGAGAGAGAGAGAGAGAGAGAGAGAGAGAGAGAGAGAGAGAGAGAGAGAGATAAAACGGGAGANTTATACATATATATATATATATATATATATATATATATACTTGATATATAACTGTTACAGCATAGGATATGTATGTCCTTTCTTCATGCTACCACCGCTAATTAATTAAACACATATTATTTCTTGGTAGTTCAATTGAAAAATTAATAATACAAAAAATTATAATTCAGTGGAGTACAGCAAATATAATAATGAGTGAAATGTATTACTATAATGTGAGAAAAAAAATACAAAAACTTCATTTTAACAAGCAACTTAATAGATGTATAAATAATAGATGTAAGATATACCTGAATACATATGTAAATAACTACTGATTTGTTTCAGTAAATAAACTCAAATTCATCATCAAAGCTTTAAAGTAATACTCGCAAAAAAACAATTAAATTCTATCTAGTATCGAGAGTAGTAGAGGCAATTAAAAAAAGCACATCTTATAATAAATAATAAGGTAAATATTAAGATTTATAAAGAAACATATTAGATCATTGATAAATAGATTGTTTAGTTTATGCAACTAATTATTTGTTTTATCGCCATATTTTTTTTTATTAGGATAGAGTGCATTTTTAGCCTGTTAGTTGCTACAGAATGCTCAAAATTGAAGACTTTTGAGAAAAGATTGAGATGACGGGAGGCTTGTACCAGAAATGATTTTTTGTATACAGATGTACGGAGTTGGGTATTTGTAGAAGGTTGACTCTTGAGGAGTATTTGTGAATCGACAAAGGAGAGAGAGAGAGAGAGAGAGAGAGAGAGAGAGAGAGAGAGAGAGAGAGAGAGAGAGAGAGAGAGAGAGAGAGAGAGAGAGAGAGAGAGAAAGGACATTCATAAAACTTTAGTAAATGAACTGAGAATATGTGAGTTGATTTTCGAAACTTCTTACGTACGGATGCTTAATTATTTGATGAACTCCTCGCTATGGTTGCTTCTCAAATTGGAAGAAGAGATACCAATACGCAAGAAGATATTCTTTCTAGTCAGCAACGCGATATTGCAATAAACAACAAAAAATTTTCGTTTAACACAATAAATTGCACAACCTATCAAGACTTTATTGCGCAAACTCGATTATTGCGCAATAATTTGCACCTATATGGGCCGCTTAAGAGGTACTTTGAAATACCGTCAATTATAACGCCAATTCGTTAGTATAGTAATCGATTGCAGTAATAAAGGGCTTGTAATTCTGCTTGAAAATATGGCAATTAAATTTACATATGGTAGATTTAGACTTTAATAAATGAAAAGTTACGGTTCTTATTGGAAAACTAAGTTTCTGAATTGAAATACCCCATTAACGAAAAATACGGAGGAAGAAATTTGCAATTTTAATTTGTTCCACGTCGTCGTTTCTTTTGCAGAAAAATGGCTGTCGATTTTACTTTCTGCTTATCCTGCATAATACATCAAGTTGTAGATAAATTTTTTTAGTACTTTACTTTTTACCTCCCTTGGGTTGCAAGGATACCCTTGCACTGTAGATTTGAGTATCTTTGCATAAACTATTTAAAATTAGATATTTTTAAACAATCACATTTAAACAATTATTCATTTTTAAGAGAAAAGCAAAAATATCGTTTAGAAAAACTTTGAAGGAAATGAAACTTAAATAAAAATAAATTCTTTTCGCTTTATTTTATACATAAAATAATCTTCTATGTTGGTATATTTTGAAGAATAACAATAATTCACATATCGAACATTTGATTGTTGACTTTAGCACTTTAATAATAATTAAATAACAATTGGCTTTATTACATTGCTTCGCAATTTCTGCGATTGTTATGCCCGCTTTCTTTTTCCGACTTCAGTTTTGTACGCTTTTTTCTACATCTTAAGTTAAGAAACATTTCCAACTTTCATCCGGCAATCTGCCAGTGCCTATTTCGGTGAAAACCATAAATCCATCTCAACTGCAGATTTATTTCGAGCTCTGGTGGTACTTGATTAGGAATTTCGTCTTGCAGATTGAAAATTACATATTTACTATATTCGATGTGTTCTCATTTTTTAACGTCTAATACCGAATAAACAATACAATTTCAATCTTATGTTTTGAAAAAAAAAATATACGTATTTAGCTATCCAAAAATTCTCAAATGCCACTCTATCAAACTATACAAAATAATAACGATAAAGCATTGAAAAGTATATGTCTTATGTATTATCTGCATGGTATTATGATCATCATTTGTTAACCCTAACCCTAACCATCCCTAACCAATCTATCACCAAATATATTTTACAACATAACTGATCTATAGGAAAAACATGTAATGCTAAGTGATTTAAAGGAATCCGTTTAATTTATGGGTGGATTACAAAAATAATAGTACTAAAGAGAGAAAGAGAGCGAACTGATAATCTTCATAGATTTTATTCGCGTTTCCCACTCGCATATTTCCCTCCGCTTCAAAACATTGAATAATCCTAACCTACAATACATAACTCTCGTACCACGCATTCACGTTGATAAATACACTCATTCTCCATATACTTAAAACGCATTGTCTATCATGTCCAATATACAATAACACAGCTTTGTTTCTTCCAAAAATCGAGACAGAGGACCAAAATATTCGACGCCGTACTCAAGCATAATTCTCATATCTGGTGGCATGCCTACGCGCTCTCTATAATGAACCAAGAAATGACTTCCTTTCAATTATGTGGAACAAATCGGACAATTCTCTACAATCCGGTCACATACGCAGCGTCGACCTAAAAGTATCAATAGTTCTTTGTTGTATTACGAAAAAAAGCTCATTACTTTAAAAACAAATCGAAAAAATTGTTTTTAAAGATTAGATTTAAATAATTTTAAAAATACATAATAGGAAATATTATATATTTTCATGTATAATTTACCCTTCATTACCAATATAAAAAACTGTCCTTTGAAACAGGATTTTTTTATCCTTCCAGCTTCCTTCTTGAAATTGTGATGCCAACGTAGGTTTTGTTCTTGGTTACTCATTTCAAGTTGTCTCCCTTTCCATATATTGTATTGTAGGGCTTCAATCGTTCCCATGAGCAAAATTCTTTCTTTCTTTCTTTGCTCAATATATTTATTTTGTTACACGCAATATTTGATAAATAGCTATTTGAAAAACGAGAGAAAATTCATGTGTTCTTTCTCCGTTATGGGTACGTCTATTTATTGTTTGACTTTTCAAACTTTGAAGGCGTAGTATGTGTTTTATCTTTTATAAATCTGCAAGTATGTATTCACATTTTATACTGTTATTTTCATACTTACAAATTGTTACATTTTTTAAGTTACATAAAGAGGGTCAAATAACCTAAATAACATCCAATCATTTTGATTTCAGTTTCAATAAATTGTTGCTTCAGAAGGAAGAGTTAGAGCAGAAACATCTCCACCTACTTCAAATCGTAGAAAGCGAGAAGACAGCCAAGTGGCAGTATACGCTGCAGTGTGAAGAACTCGCCTCGGAAATTAAGAAACTTCGGGCCGAGGTGAAAATTGCCGTTTTTCATCATCCACCTTTTTACGCTTGCGAGCCCTTCTCTCCTTTTTTTCAGGAATAAATTGAAAAGTATCTCGCAACAAGAACAAAAAGAGAACTCGTATAAAGTTGAAAAACAGGTTTCACTGATAAACAGCGTCTTTGCGATACACGCATTATTTAACAATGTTATAATCGTACATAAATTAGTTTTGTAAGTTTATGTTTTGTATAACAAAAACCATAATTTAAAAGTATTAAGAATTGTTTATTCAACCAACTTTACCGCAAGTACAAAACATAATCTCTCTCTAGGTTTATGTCTTTGCTCTAAGACCAAAACCATTTACGTATGATTTCTTTAACCATAAAATGTTTAGAAAATTATGTCTCCAACGTTCAAGTATGTTTACGTTTTATAATACTGATTTCTTATGTTTTATGTAAAATGTGGCTACCTGTTAAATTAGTTCCACGAGCGGGACTAGTACGACCAGTAGCCACATTTTTCATAAAAAAATAACAAATCTATTAAAATAATTACTCTGGGTAAGAGAGTCAACTAAATATATATATTTTATTTTATATATATTATTATACATATATACTATATTTATATTACATTACTGTTAATTTTTTGTTCGTTGAACAACTAAAAACGTAGTTATATATTATTATGAACAAATGATTGAAAGGAAACATAATTAACACTGAAAAAACAAGTCACAATAATAAAGTAAAATAAAAGGAAGTTTCACAGGAGACGAATTTTCTAATGGACCGACCGTTGTAGGAGGAAAAGGCAAGAATCTCGATTTTATTTAGCTCCCTGAGAAAATGTGTGGGCTTAAACCTTAAGTATTTCGAGGTTATTATATCTCAAATTTTGCCCGTGCTAATTTGATCGATTGGTTCCAAATTAGAAACTGGCTCAAACAATTTATACAGTGATGGAAAATCTCTCCTCCGAGCAAAATAACACAGATGTGGTGAGGCATTATTTATACAATCACTCGGTGACCCGTATGTTGACGCAAATGTATTAATCAAATATTCAAATGTTGTCCTTCTATAAAAACGAAAGGAAAAACAACATATGTTGATCCTAGCTTTTTATTCCAGTTATTAAAAAATTCTTTCAAATAAGAAAATTTCCTTTATTAATATTCTTCAAAACGTTAAATGTAATTCTGGTAAAAAAAACGGATAAACATCTTGGATTTTTACGTGTAAAGCATGAAAGATGGGCGTCGTTTTTTCTCGTTCTAGAAACATATCTACCACTCCAAATCTCGCAAATCTACTCTGGCATCGTTAATTCATATAAAGCGGAAGACGGAAACCCTTTCCGTAAAATAAAACAGCACGACAGAGAAAATTGACTTTATTTTGCTACCTCTTGACAGTAATAAGTAAGAAATAACACTGACATTGAGTCAGAATTATTAGCAATAAATATTAGTCATAAAAATAATTCAATGCAAAAAAGAACAAGATCATGTTTTGGTAAATAACTGTTATGCTTATTTGAATTAATGGATTCTTTTATTTACATAAATAAAATATAAATTACAAAATATCTTATGTATAAATGTTTCATAATATTATTAATAAAAGCATATAAAGACGATGGCTGTAAGCCATCTGTCCAGTTGCCTAATTTATTATTTCTGTGTATAAAAAGATTTTTTTAAGTTTAATAATCATCGTTTAATTTATTTTATTTTCATGTTTATTTTATTTTTTCTCTTAAATATGATATATATTACATTTATTTTTAGTCATTTTTATTTTTTAATGTTAATTATAACATTAACTCGAATTAGAAATCAAATGCCCAATTAGGAACTTTCTATATTTTATCATTTTATATAAATATCTTGCAAGTGCCACCCAATTTGAACCGTTCAATATATTTATTATTTCCTGCGCGTTTAGTTGCCCTTTTCCCAAGTACCCTTTTCTAAATTCCCTCAGAAAGTCGTAAGTATTCTCAGGCTCGTTTAAACTGCATATGGCGCAATTAAATGCCATATCCAGTTAGGTAGTAAAGCCCAAGAAGTTCCCCTCTTGCTCTGAATATTAGAGAAATGTAGTATAAGTGAGTTATGATGAATATAGTATTTAGGCTTGACCCGGATGTAATTTTACGTGTAAGGTGTAGAATTAACAAATCTTGGTTTTAGATAGCATTTCATTTTTAATTTTAATTTCAATTTTATTTATTAAATTCTCCGAATTAAACGTTTTAAAAACGTCTTTATTCATTTCTACTTGCACCAGTTTGCCTATTTGCACCACATGTTTATACCAAGATATTTCTTTATCTCTCATTACATTTGGCAGGAAATTGGTTAGTCTGTTTGAGGGCTTTCTTAATACTTTACGGATTTAATTTAAATGCAATTTTATTTTGTGACTAAAGGGGTGAGTTTGAGGTTTCTAAGTATAATATATAATCATATATAGTCAAGGTGTGTTTGGTGGGAGGTAGAATAGCCTTTTCATAAAATATTTTTGAACCTTTTCTACTTCCGGCAACCGGCAAATTCAAATATCCACAGACTTGGTCTCTATAATATATCACCCATCGTATGGCACTATAAAATTCTTGAATTTTTCTATGTATAGAGATATTTTTATTAGCTATTACTTTATTCCGAAATTTTCTTAACTGCAAAGTTAGATTTGACAATTTTTTCTTTAAAGTTTGATGTAAAGTTAAATGAAGGACTGATGTTTATACCTAAATATTTCTAGTTTCCTCAGTCAGCACTCTCTGACCATTAAAATACCATTTTTCGTTTTTCTTCACTCTTCCTCCTCTCTTCTTGCACACCATAATTTGCGATAATTGCAGGTTCACATTAAGATTCAATTCACTTCCAAATCTCTATTCGTCAATTGCAAGGAAGCCGGAGAAGAAGCACTATGTAGTTGGCAAACATCAAGCTTTTAATCTTACATTTATTAATAAGAATGCTAGATCATTTTCTAGGGCATTCATGAAGATGGAAAAGTGTGTAGGACTGAGCAAGCATCGTTGTTTCCCCTCCATTTTGCAGGGAATCAAGCAGCTGACAACCCATTTTTGTTTCAAATTTTTGCATCCGAGTCTCCGTAATAATTTGAAATGCCATGCAAAGATAATTTATAAAATAAAGGTTTCCTATTTATGCTATCAAATGCTGATTGGAAGCCCACAAAGAATAAATATACTTTTTCAATGCGTTAAATTTTATATTGATTACATTTTATATTATTAAATCCATTATTTTCGTGGTCCGATTGACTAAATTACTTCTTTCAATTAATTAATCTCTATGTAAGGTATTGGTTGAAATTAAAAAGTTAGTGTCACGAGCGGGATTCGAACCCACGACCTTCAGCTAAATACGCTGCTCCTCTACCACTTGAGCTATCGTCACTTTGATCCACTCAGACACCAACTTCCCATCGCAACTACCTTTCGAATTTTCCCTCATTTTTACCATTTTTTATGCCTTTTCATTTCAACTAATACCTTTCATAAAGATTAATTAATTGAAAGAAAATATATGTTATCCTTATTTACTAAATAATAAACTAACGTTACATTATTATTTTTTTAATTAAAGAATAAAAATAAACTATAATAAGCATAATCTAAATTCTGTGATTCGTGTACACAAAAACTACTTACTCTCTAGCTTAATATAATAGATTACATTTGTGTTTTATTTCCTTTCCCCAGTACACTCTGGAAAAAAGGATTTTATTCTGCATTTAACGAACATATTAATAATTACAATAACTATTATCTAATTTCATTATTGACTATTCTATTGATAGCTCCTTATATACAGAATTATTATTATGTAATTTTATTATTGTCTAATCTATTGATAGTTCTCCATGCATCACTTAAATAAACAAATATGATTAAATATTATTATTATTAGTTTTATGTTATAACTATTAAATTTAATGCCCGTTATGTAAATAAAATATTTCATTATTGCTTTGACCAAATTTTGGAACTCAATTATACCATGTTTTATAAAAAACATGGCGTTTTTCTTTTTACTCTGCCTGTGTTATAATAAAATTATCTATCGTTTCCAAGGTATTTTTCATATAGAATCTGCTGATGGCATATGGTATGGTGGTATAGAATGTTAATAAGTTAAGCCAACCTAATCACCAAAGATTTTTTTTAACGTAATTTCTTATTTTTTCCTGAAAATCCTTTCCATTTTAAAAAATAATATAAAAAATTCAAAAATTCATCTCTCTGTTTTGGAAATATTGAAGTTTTCCATCAGAACTCGTTAATTTTATTTATAATGAACCAGGATAAACAAAGCAGAATTTTGAAAATATAATTGAATAAAATGTGAAAATTCAATTTGTGTTGATTTAATTAAAATCTAACTTGAAATAACAACAGCCAGTTAAAGGATATATTGAAATTGTCGAGTTTTGAAGAAAAATTGCAATATATTTCATCGTAAGCGGAAGTTCGTTTAGAAAAAAATGTTTCGTTGCTGCTCCTGCTTTGCTATTTTCCGTTTAATCCAAACTATTCGGCTTCCATCTCTCTTCTATCTTCTTTGGCACAAGCGTTTGTTTCAACGTGTGAGTTCACAACCTGCAAACTTTTTATATCAAAACTGCCAGGGATTTCATTTATTTTAAAATCAGTCTTTAGTTTTTCGTGCTTCTGCAGGATCACAATTGAAATTTTCCTATCTGATTGTCTGTTTTCCTTTTTCCTTGTAAAATCATGATGATGCCAGTGATTTCATAATGACCACCATTTCAACTTAGTTATTGAACCACCAATCTGCCAATTTATACTTCATAGTTTGGAAAAATTCTTGGTTTTCATAAAACAGGAAGAAGGCACATCCTACATTTGTTGACGATCCGTCAGTGAAAATATTAAAATTAGTACTAATTTTTTCTCGATCAAAATTAAGGCATAAAAAACTTCAATGTCACAAAACATGGATTGAGATTCGTTTGGAATTCTTGCAAGATGATATATTCCTATCAAATTATATTCTGAGAGTTTTGCGTTCCATTACATTTATATAGATTCTTTTCAAAATACGTAAAAAGGAATTAATTTATTAAGTTTTCATAAATTAGAACAAAACCATCACTAATATATTCTTTTGTACTAGAAAATAATATAAATTTAACGGTAAAATTTTAACTACCTGTATTAGAGTACCAAGTCATGCTGGTTGACCTGTTAAATTATTAACCAATTGTTAGCTGTTCGATCATTCCCGATCATCCATCACTTCCCGCCTAATATAATTTAATCAACGTGTTAATTAATTTAAAATATGTACGTTGATAAAATTTTAAAAGACATGCGTTTTGTCATCCAAATTATTTGTGTCCAATTGGCAGGTTTTCTTTGCAGAAACAGTTTAGTTGTATTAAAACATCGATAAATTAAAGTTTAAAATGCAATAAAAGAAAATGATCAAATGCTTTCGAATTTGAAAGAACTTTTTTAAAATATGTAATATAAAACAAAAATAAATATTAATAGTTTACTTTTTTTTACTGATAAAAGCATTTCAACTTCAAGTTAAGATTTAATCGAGTCAATAAAATAAGCACTTTATTGATTAAAAACAGAATTCGGAACTACGATAAAAAATAGAAAGAGAAAAGAAGTTTTCTAATAATTCTGTAGGATATTAAAAAAGTTCCTTTGACAAGTGGGCAATTTTTCTTTTGAAAAAGGTGAAACGTCTTCGAAGGTCGCGTTTCTTGTTTTAAAAACCCTTCACGCGCAGGACATTCTATTCCCATGTACTTATTACTTTAATTTATGAGTTTTTTAAATGAGACTTTAAAATTTTTTTATTGACAGTCACATTTTTTGAGACGATGTATTTATTGATTAACTTATTTACAAATTTAACTAAACGAAATCTTTCCCGATTGCTTTGGTATATTACGCAATTAACTCGCATTACGGCTTAACCGATTCACTTAAACAAGTCCTAGAGTTTTCGAGTTGGTAAAGTAAGAGACGTTAGCGAATTGCTAATCCAGTTTTCTCGACCCTCCGGGTAGGAATTAAGATAATTTCTTATCAAATTTCTGTAAAAGGAATTTGAATGGAGCGATGAAAGCCGCAAAGAACTACCACGATTTAATTTCCTCTGTTGTTGTAAAGTATCAGTAATAATATTTCTCTTGTTACACCTCATTTCAAAGTTCTGATTGTCCCAGGTAAAAGTTTTAATTTCTTGGAGAAACAAGAACACCAAAATGTATGTAATATAAGCTTCGTCAAATGAGCGAATTTAATTTGCTGTCTGGTTGTAACTAGGTTAATTAAGACTAAATATATCTTATAAGGCATGAAAATATAATTAATATGTGTGTGTATTTTTTTTTTCAAAGTTAAAGGGCAAGATGCTATATTTTAAAAGACTAGGTCTTTTAAATTAAATCATGAGCTTGTTTTTAACTCAAAAATTTTACATTCTTTTTAGCTGTGCGCCTTGAAGAAAGAATGGAGGCCGATGAGGCCACTCGGCGGTCTGTGCAAAGCTCCGTCAATCGTCGGCGGATCAGGGACGGCTGATGCCAACAACATCCAATATCCTGAAGATTCTATGGAATTGAGGAAAATAAAAAAAGTGCAGAGCTTTTTCCGAGGCTGGCTGTGCAGGAGGAGGTGGAAACAGATCGTCGAACAGTACATCAAAAGCCCTCACGCAGAAAGTATGCGGAAACGCAACAGGTATTTCGCCCTTATTTCTTTGCTTAGTTTGATATTTTGTTTGGAGAAAATGTACAATAATAAGTTGGTTTTTTACTCTACTGTTCACGACGACTCGTTCACGTGTAGAAAACGAATGGAATTTACTTAAATTGTAAAATTAATGTGCATTTCTTAAAACAGCTTGGTGTTTCGCATGGTCGAGGCCGAAGAGGAGTACATGGAGCAGTTGGAAGTTTTAGTTTCCTGTTTTCTGAGACCTTTCAAAATGGCAGCAAGCTCGAAAAAACCTCCCTGTTCCCACGAGGATGTAAATTCTATCTTTTTAAACAGCGAAACCGTTCTCTTTTTGCATCAGATCTTTCTCAAAGGACTGACTTCTCGCATGGAAAGTTGGCCAACTCTGGTGCTTGGTACGTACATGGAAAAGTAACAAAATATTTTGAAAAAGATAAACATAGATTGAGTTGTCACTTTTTGTAATGAATGTAACAAACATATTGTTATAGAAATTTATAAAGCCTTAGACGACTTCTTAAACTTTTCTTTATTAAACAAGAAAAGTTATCTATTTCTGGATGAACTTGCAGACCATATTTTATCATACCAATCGTAATAATCATTCATAAAATCATAAACAAAAGTTAATTGTGATTTTTGTGCCCTCAGGAGATCTGTTCGATATGCTTCTACCCATGCTGAGTATTTATCAAGAATATGTAAGAAATCATCACTACAGCCTCCAAGTTCTAACCGAGTGTAAACAAACTCCGCAATTTGCCAGCCTGTTAGCGAGATTAGAGAACAAGCCTACCTGCCAAGGACGCTCATTGGAAATATTCCTTACATATCCAATGCATCAGGTGAAGAGATTTCACTTATACTAACTCTAACACATAATTAATAACAATTATTGTTTAAAAATTTAAAAATTAAGCATCAAATTCTAACATTATATCATGTTTCGGCCATCTTTCACGGTCATTTAGTGGTTCGATTGTGAAATTGTGTCCCTTTGTCAGTACCATTATCTCCTTTATTAATATTACTTTTATTTGTTATCTACAATGAAGATTGCATTATGTAAATGTTTTCTAATACTGATTGAGTCGTTTGAGTCACTTGCACGAGAAATTCTCCAGTGACAACACTCCTTCACAGTGAATACTCTTCGAAGGTCTAAGCCAATTTTTCGTTTACTGTCTTCGAAGATTTTCTGGTAAGGTTGAAATTGATAATGGTTGTAGTATGACCAATTATTGTTAATACTAAGTAAATGATGAAATTTTTTAAAACGGGTTTTGAATAGATCATTTACAAACAGAATTATTAATTATTAATGTTCATAATTCGTTAGTTAAAGAATGTTGCAGATTCAATTAATTAGCGATTGGAAGTTTTTCTCAAAACGTGTTAGATAGAAGACAGATCTTGTTGAGATTTTTTAAACATTTTTTATTATTACAGGCATGTCCGTATTAAAAAGCTTGGTTAAGTCAGTGGTACTTTTTAGTATTGACTTAAACAGCAATCCATAAGGGGACCCATAAGAGTCTATAAGAGGGGACCCATAAGTATATGGGGAAAATTTCTATGTTTATGATCAGTTTTCTCGAAATTTAAATCCATTTAAATAAAAAGTATAGAAACGTGTTCACACCGTTTATTATACAACATATATCGAAGACCTAATTAGATTATAAATCGAGTAGTTTTTGTTTGTAAGATTGCTGATAATTAGCGTTCTACACAAAAATTGGAATATTATTTTTATTACAACTTTTGATACAGGACAGATCTGATTGAGATTGGTTGACCATGGTTAGTCGAACCTATTACCTACAAAATGGGATGAAATAACTCGATGGAACTTGGGGGTACTTTGACTAATCAATTTATAAACTGCAACAAGTAACGTTTATTCTGGAAAAAAATTAATAACAAATCGAAAAAATTAATATTTACAAAATAAGCACTGTATTTTGAGATGGTAAAAAAATTATGTTAAATTCCAGGTTTAAAATAAAAATATTTTAAAAATTGATTGAAGCCCTAATATTGTTACCTAAAGATAAAACTTTGCTCAAAATTGTAATTTTTTAATATGGGTTCGATTTTGTCTATTTTCTCAAATATCGCGATCCGGTCCGCTATGTGTGGGGTTTTTCTTGAATTTTCTTGTTTGTGGATTCCATGTCGGTCGATTGTCCATGAAAATTCAAGATAACAAGGACAGCGGTAGGTAATGTGATTCCGTTTATGTTCACTTGAAGAAAAATAAATTTTACAATTCATAAAAGCTTTTTGTTTGGTTTATTTTTATTTTTCATTTTATTATTGTCACCATGCTACCAATAAATTCAGTGTTTTATAAGTTGATGAATTGATCTAAATTGCGTTTAAAAGTCGCTATATTATCAGATAGGTATGTGTTGAAATGTCAACATTTGTAAGAATATCAGCAGTGGATGTTGAAAAGCGAAAAGGGCGAAGAATGTTTCAATAATACCTGCCTTTTTGCGTGAAAATTCAGCTCCCTGACAGACTCGGAAGAATCGGTCTGTCAAGTATGATTTCAGTATGATATGAGAGAGGAGGATGTTCTATAGTCCCCAAAGCAAGTCCAATATTCGATCGAAGGATTGGTATTATTGGTATCCCTGGGCGCTAGCCGCATGGACATTGTCTGCACCTCGCGTTTTGTTGTCGACTAATTTAACTCTCCAATCGGCAAAATTTGGCTCTGTCTATCTTACCTTTATGATAAAACTTCTGGGACTATTTTATTATTCTTAATGACCCTTCCACACGCAACGAAATGGCACTGCAAATCATATATTGTGCCCTAATCTAATTTTGGCTAGACTCAGAATACTACGTATTTCGCCTAGGACCCGCAAACATTCACTCTAATAAATATATTCACACTAACTAGAAACTTTCATATTATGCATTAAACTAAAAATTTGGAAGGCACAGAGGTTTTATGCTAGGGTTATTTTATCGCTCTAAATATATNTCTCTCTCTCTCTCTCTCTCTCTCTCTCTCTCTCTCTCTCTCTCTCTCTCTCTCTCTCTCTCTTACTAACTACAAAAATCATATTATCATTAATTCAAGACGATAAAACAACTAACCCAGGCTCGATCTAAATCAAGGAAAAGAACAGTTATTTCAAATTCTATTTTGTCTATTAAAACCAATTTTGTTTCTTCTTAATGTATTTCGAGTTCTCATAGATGGGTTTTTTAAAGGTAGTGAATCATTAATTTTTGGGAACAATATAAAGTTGTGATAAAATTGTACACTTTTTATTTAAAAAAATGAATCTCTCCCCTTCTGAATTTTTCAAAAACCAGTTACTATCTACGATTGTTTGCCTATCATTGTTCTGCAAAATGCGAACCTCGTTTTATTTGCTAAAGAATTTTATAGAAAATTGTACCTACAGGTTAAAAAAAAAAATAAATAAAAACTTGAGAAATTACGTAAAAGAGTAACTAACAGTAAGTAATGGCGAGTTGCTAATTCATCATGACAAAATATACCAAAACACTTGATTTTCCGCATTGAGAAATATATTTAAAGTACATATAAAGCTTAGAATCTCGTGGGATTGGTTTCATTCGGTGTTAAAAAGGTTGTAATTTAAAATAAAAAATAAAAAATTGAGTTTTGTTTCCGCTATGTCTCTGCCCCTTAAACAAATAGGGGAGCCATGATGCTAAACCATCACGACCTGTCGTTCTTGCAAAATTAATCTACTTGAGCGCCGTAAAATATCTGTTTTTCGTCCATTTATCTCAATAAATATATAATAATCTTTAATAATTTGTCTGTATATTTCTGTACATATTTTGCTATAATTTTCTTACGCTCTATCACACCCATGAGAGGGAACAACAATACAAAAGTTTTTCTTAAGACAGTGGCAAATATGTGATTTATACCAAATGTAATTGGTTGAAAATAAAATTACGTCGATGTTATAAATAAATATTACAATTTATTATATTCTGACTATTGTAGTTTATTTGCATTTATTTAGCCAAGAAATATATTTTTTTATATTTTTATAATGCAACAGATTTGTACTTAACATTCTGTATTACTAACAATCGGCTAAATAAATGACTCCAGAAAAACAACAAAAGTTATAATAACCGAAAATAATTTTAATGTAAAGAAAGAATAATTTACAATAAACTAATGCTATTTTTGTCTTAGATTCCTAGATACATCATAACTCTTCATGAGCTACTGGCTCATACTCCACACGATCATGTAGAACGGAAAAGTCTCCAAAATGCCAAACAACAATTGGAAGATTTATCAAGGCAGATGCACGACGAGGTATATCAAATTTAATCATTGTATTCAATTAAATTTTAATAATTTTTTTTAATAGATAGCATTTTGTCTAAAAACTATTGTTGTTTGATTTCTTTTTGTACTAAAACGATCATTATCTCGTCTCTTATAACACTTCTTGTGAGTACTACTGGCAAATGGACAAAAATGTGGACAAATGACTGATGAAAAGTGTCAAAAAAGGATTGCATATTTGTTGATTGTCAATCTGTTCGTTTTTTCACTATGATTTTTGTTTTAGGTGAGCGAAACCGAAAATCTAAGAAAAAACCTCGCTGTTGAGAGAATGATTGTAGAAGGGTGCGACATACTCCTGGACGTCAACCAAGTATTTGTGAGACAGGGTAAAGCCCCTTTATAATGTACTTAAAAACTTCACGTATTTTTTATTGGCAAAGTATGTTTTCTCAATATTTAGACGTGACCTATTTGTTACAATGTCGTAGGTCATTACAAAAAGAAATCGTTGTTTTTTAATATTTCTGACGCTGTGATCTATTGTAATGAATATAGCGAAACAACCGTCTTTCAAAAGAAATTAACAAAAATCATTACCAATTATATGATTAAACATACAATATAAATATAATTTTTTAGCCTGTTAGATTTAAAGAAGTATATATTAGCAAAAATTACAAAACTCTTTAGACAATCTTTACTAAAAAAAAGTAGTATAATGTATTTTAAAGAAAGTGTTTGATCACTTAATTACTAAATCATATATGTTCCTATATTCAGACATTTCTGCTTACCGATTATGACAGATTGAAATTGTGTAACCCAAAAGCAATATTGAGAAGTAAATGCATGTCAAAATAGGAAATCTATTGTACACTTCATTAGGGGTTTCTGATTTAACTTAATACATAAACGTACCGTTTTTTATATTTTTGTGAGAAAACCGACTTTGTAATTTTTTTAATAGAAATTCGGTACTCGATCATCAAGCAAGCTTGCAAATTGCTTCTACGACTAATAAACTAAAGAAAAATAGAATAAAACATAGTTTTTGTCACATAAATATTTGTATTTTTTCAGTAGAATTTTGTCAAGAAAATATAATACTTATCTAACTTTAAAAAAAGGTAAAAATAAGTTTATATACTTTAGGTTGCTAGAATGAGCATATGAAAACATTTATCCAATTTATTACAAATACGATTTAACTAAACAAAACTAATTTGAATTCTACTAATTTAAACCAATATTTTAAACAAAAAGATTAGCAAAAAAATTAACATTAACACAATGCTAGATATTAAATTGTATGTAGCATTTAAATTTTTAAAAACAAAAAAATTACGCGGTTATTAAAAATATGAAAAAAATTTATTTTTACAAGATAAGCTGTACTGTAAGTTAATTTTTTGTTTTTTCAAATATAACAGTAAGTTATTATTAATTTTAAAATCAACCGGGGAATACACGGAATATTGTAGAAACTTTTTATTATGAAAAACGTAAAAAGCAAGCACCTTTTGTTCAAATGAAGCAATTTGCAAGCTTTAGTCATCAAATAAGTCAAGGGTTACTTTTAGAAAACCGTTAGCTTATCTTAAATTATGAAATCATTTTATCTTCGAATAAAGTTTTAGCAGAGGAATTTTCAACAATTAGCTGAATTTTTTTTAGGAAAAACTAGAGCTAGACTATAGAATTCTTTATTTTTAATTATTTTTCTTGATATAAGTTATGTAGATAGTTTAGAAAGATGCTAGGCATCAGAATTGCCCAATTTAAGACCGTGTGCACATTTACACTTTCACATACACAGAAATGTCTTTAGATAAAATAATTAATGCCTTTTGAAGCACAAAAATTTACAAATGTGCACATTCTAAATAGTAGGATACTAACGAAATAAACAGTAGGTTTGACACTACTTAACTTTATTTTATTCAAGTTGATTGAAATTGATGTTTTTGTTAATTTGGAAGCTAATTTTATACACATGAAAATAATTTTGCATGCATTATGAAAATGTTTACCCATTCCATGATACTAAATCATTAAATTAGACTTAACCAAAAGATAATTTTTACCTTTTATGAAGGAGACAGACTATGGTCAGAATGCATTGAATAATCAAAATTCAACTATCCAACTTATAATCTATTTAATAATTTAGTATAAATTTATAATGCAAAACGAACGAATCTATTTTTTTTAGAATAGTTTTAAAAAATTGCGTATTTTTATTTTGCACGAGAAGACAAAAAGAACTTAATTTATTTGTGATTTATAATATTTTCTATTATCTCAAAAGTGGTACAATGATTTTATTTTTTTGATATCAACATTTAATATCGAGACATTGAATGTTAATGGTAATGGAAAAAGGGGAAAAAGCATATTTCCCTCCGTATTTTAAAAACGATGCATTTTCGTAATACATACTTTTTTATTTATGTCGATCGGAGCAAAATTTTATTTTTTACAGCACTTTTTATTGGAATGGTAAATGCATGTAAACTATTGTTGTGGAAAGCTTCTTCTTCAACTTTGTGTTTTAATTTATTTTTTGCTTTTAAGAATAAAATGAGTTTTTTTAAGTAATATTTTTCTGCTTCATTGTTTGCAATACTTTGTATTAAAAACGTTTACTGAATATGAGATATAAGTTAAGAAAAGATGCTCCAATGATTATGTAAAATTAACTTTCATGTGCCTGAAAATTATATGTTGTTCGTGTTGTATTGTCTGTCAATTTGTTTTTATTTTCTATTGATGTTCAATCACTGCCAACTTTCATTTGTTTTGTCTTTTCAAAATTTGGTGTTAGCAGTTAGAATGTTCCTTGAATTTGAAATACACTTTTCGAAACTTTAGTTTCACATTGTGAAATGAATTGTGTTTCATTTATTCACACATCACCGTAAACCATCCCACTTCAAACAAAGAATGTCTAAGAAAAAAAAGAGTTATGAATCAATCGAAAACGGATGCTCTATTTTTCTCGACAGGGAAAAAATAATTGTAAGCGTGAAAATCGATAAGTGTTCCGTTTTTAGACAACAAGGTTCATATTCAACAGGAAGTGGAGTAAAGTTGTAGTCTGGACTCATTCGCACAGCTGTTTTCAAAGGGGGTTTGTTCCTATTGATTTTCAAACTGCTCGTGCGTCTGCCTTCCTGGATATATTCCAGCATAAGCATGACCATTTGATGATTTCGTCACAGCGGTAAGCAGTTTTAACAAGTATTATCTCTCAATGAGCAATTACAAGAAAATAAGACCGGGAGGTGGAGAAATAATTGAAATAACGGTCAAAAGCCTGATCTAATCACTGCATAGACTAATCCAACTGATTATTGTATTTAACCAATTCGTAATATTGAAATATAAATACTGTCGAAAATTAAATACTTTTTTTCAATTATTATTTTGAATTTATTCGAAGAAGTTTCATTTTTAGTGCGTCGAATCGAAGCCGCTATTTCTCTTACGCCCCACCAGATAGATGAACCATCGTTCTCAACCAAATGAACGTCAATAAGTAATTGTATCCTTAATAGCATATAGATGTGCGGCGTGAAACATAAGAAATAATAATGTTCTAGCTCGTATTACATAATATTTAGTTAGGATTTACAATTATCTGTGTCGTTAGAAGTTTAGATCAGAAATCGAGGGACCAAAACCGCGCACTCTTTTTAACACATTTTAACAAAAAGGTATGACATAATCGTACAATTGTTCTCTAAAAAAAAGTTAATAATCCTTGTTTCACGAGAATAAATAAATTAATTATTTTTTGTTATATTTACATTTACTTATTACATAAGTTAGGTCGATTATGATGATAGACATTAAACAGACTCAACAAGTTGTATGAGTGAAATCAACATAATATTTTGATTTTGTACAAACACGTACGATTGTATGTAATGTACGTTAAGCATCATTTACGTTTTTATAAATAAGTTTTCTATTTCGCTTTTTCTATTTGTTAAAATTAAATTTTAATTAAAAAATTAAAATTTTTAGGTCATGCAATGGTTGTGGAATTTATTTATTTTATTTTTTTTGTTTCAGGTAGCTTGATTCAAATACCGCCGGAAAAGGCAAAAGGGGCGAGGAATAGGCTGCCGAATTTCAAATCAGAAAAAGAAGCTCTAAGGCAGTGTTTCTTATTTTCGAATCATCTCATATTGGCGACAAGGTAATGCCATATTTTTCTTAAAGCATCCACGAATCGTTGCAATTTTAATTCCTTCTTCCTTATAATTACAATTTTGCGTTATAACGCCAAGTCAACAACAATAAATAAGATTCGGGAGATTTATTTGGGCTATTTGTATGTGTCACAAACACTGAATGTAATTTTCTATGGTTAAACAAGAATTGTTCCTTTAAATGAGCTTGACCAGTGACAGAAAAATATAGGGAAAAAAGGTTAAAACATTTACTGAAATAGTATCATATTGTACCAACAAGAACATGGTCGAACATTTAATGCCATTGTATGTTTTCTCGTCGAAGAAAATCACGTACTGTATGATCTCATAAAACGACAATAATTATGTTTGATGAGCCCTAGAAAATTTCCTAATTTTCAACAATTCTGATGGTCTTATGTTAAAAATACCTTGTTGCAATGAAGTGGAAATTTTTAGATCAATTTTATTTAGAGAAGTCGATTTTTTTTTAAGTTATCGTTGGTATATATTTCCGCTTACTTTTTTAAATGTGCCTTTTAAAGAGTATTTTACGAGATATTTCTTTTTTGTAAGAAAATTTACATTCTTATATAATTTATAAAAATATAAAACTATCTGATGGCAGGACGATTGCATTTGTTTAAAAAAATGTATGATTATCAGTTGAACCATGCTCATTTATCCTCCCATAAAAAAATCAGTCAATCCTAAATGTTTATCACTTATAAAAAATTTATTTTTTATCTTATTGCCCTTTCTATTCCACAGATGGAGACAATGAAAAGCACACTTTCATAAAAAGTGTTTTGTATTTATTTATATGAATCGATTTCGGGGTGCTGCCCGCTCCCCCTCTTCAGATGTTTTGACTTAAAAACACTGTGTTCCATGAAATTGGGCATTTTTAAGTCAAAACAGGTGAAGAGGGAGAGTGAGCAGCACCCCGAAATCGATTCATGTAAATAAATAACAAAGACTTTTCATGAAAGTATGTTTTTGCTTGTCTCCGCCTGTAGAATGGAGTGTGTAAGAAGATGAAAAACAAAAGAAAAAATAGGAATAACAATATTATCTACTTATGAAAATAAGGTTTCTATGACTTAAAAATGCATCGAATTTTGAATAGCTGTAAAAAGAGAAGACATTGAGAGGTGTATGGAAAACTCACAGGAAGGAAAAAAAATGGCCGAGAAGGAGTCAATTAAAACTTTTTTAAGGATATGCTTAGGGTAGATGTCACGAATTGTATAGAAGAGGTTTACAAACGACATCCTCTTATGAAAGTTGAAGAGAATGTTTTTGACCAAATCCCCCCCTCAACAAATGAGGAAAAAGGTTTATTTATCCAGAAACCCTCATTTTTATTTAACATTGTTATTATTGATAAAATGTAATTATTCATCATTAATTGCGATATTTTCCACCGTCTTATCTTGCATAATGATATAAATGTTTGGCAAAAGTTTTAAGCAAGCATACCCATTTTTAGATAAACCATTTTTAGAAAATAAAACAAAAGATTCATTTGCACAAATATTACTTGTCTTTTATAAATTTAATACAATGATTGATACCATGCACCAACTTTGTAAAGAATTCAAAGAAATTTTGGGACTTTTATTGTCGACGAGAAATTTATTTTTGACCCCCTTTCGCCTTTCCGTGTTCACACGTCAAGTATTCCTGGAAATTACTATACAACTTAGCCCATTCTATTCGTAGGGATCTCAGTGCCCAAGGAATCGTAATGTTTACCATCTACATATTTATGAAATACTTAAAGGAAATGGTGATTATTTGGAGAAAATAAAAAGCCATTATTCTTGGAAATAGCACTTACAGTCATAATACCTTGATACTCAATTTGTATCAAAGGAAAACGTGTCATTTTTAACCCACCGTGAGAATTATTGTTAATTCCTTTTCAATTTAGACATTGCGAGCACAAAGTCCAGGTCAAAGAGTTTCAATTTAATATTTTTCTATCAACTTTTAACGTCAATTGTATCACTTTTGTTGTACAGGTCGGTTTCAACCCAATTTCCAACCAATTAGCCAAGAAACATGTTTTTATTGAGACCATTTTCAACGTTCTAAATTTTCCAGTTATGAAAAAATAAAAAAGAAACATCGTAATACGTTTTTACCATGTTAATTTACCCTGTTTCAAACATTTTAATCAGATCTAGAAAATGTCAAAAGCCAAATTTCTGAAAAATTCTATGCAATCTTGAAATTATCCATCAACTTTTTTTAATTTACAAGAGTTGCAGATAATAATAAGTTGTATATAAAAATTGTTATAAGAAAGGAAAACACCCATTTCCTTCATCAAGCTTTCCAGTAATATTAAATTTGTTACTTATAAAACCACAAAAACATACTACTAAATTTTAAATCCTGTAACTATCCGGCCCGGAGGACCAAAATTTCTGCTTATGCCAGCAGGAGAATGTATTATATTTCTACGGTCCAAGCCCGGATGATACCAGAGAATAAGTGTCAGTTGTTGAATAAAGGGATTAAATCAATTAGGTTTCGTGGTCCGATTGAACAAATAAATTCTTTTCAATTAATTAATCTTTAAGTAAGGTATTGGTTGAGATAAAAATGACAAAAAGGAGGGAAAATTCAAAAGGTGGTATATTATTAAAAGATTAAATAATGCAATGAAAGAAAAGAACAAAACTCAATTCTGGCTAGATTATACTAAAATAAGAAGTTAAAAGAATATGTAATTATATAGCAAATTACAAATTAATTTTGAACAATAAAGGGCAGAGATAACTGGCCAAAGATGGTACGTTCATCTGTACCAGTGGATAGCTGAAATGGAAAACTGACATTCCACTAAAATTTTGTTTGTATGTGCTTTCTAA
The DNA here is from genome assembly GCF_000648675.2 of Cimex lectularius. Classification (NCBI taxonomy): domain Eukaryota; kingdom Metazoa; phylum Arthropoda; class Insecta; order Hemiptera; family Cimicidae; genus Cimex; species Cimex lectularius. The sequence goes on along the minus strand of NW_019393011.1, from coordinate 981,116 downwards.
AAAAAATATGAAAGACTTTTAAAAGATAGAATCTACGTTTGTGCGAACTTAAGATTTTCTGACGAGCAATATTGCTCTCTTCTCTTTCCAGTCGGTTCTTCTCAGAATGGTAAATTTTCGGCTTATTAACCTATTTACACAAAAATTGCTTCCTGTAAAAAGGAAGAAAAAACACAAATTAAAACTAAAAGAACAAAAACACCCTGGGCCACATACAGATGTTTACATAAACAATCCTTGGATTGGCGAGCAATATTGCTCTCGTCTCTCTCCAGTCTGTTCGTCTCAGAATGGTAACTTTTCAGCTTATTAAGATATTTATACAAAAATTGCTTCTTGTAAAAAGGAAGAAAAAACACAAATTAAAACGAAAAGAACAAAAATCACCCTGGGCCACATACAGATGTTTACATAAACAATCCTTGGATTGGCGAGCAATATTGCTCTCGTCTCTCTCCAGTCTGTTCTTCTCAGAATGGTAAATTTTCAGCTTGCTAACATATTTACACAAAAATTGCTTCCTGTAAAAAGGAAGAAAAAACACATATTTAAAGGAAAAGAACAAAAATCACCCTGGTCCAAATAGAACTATTTACATAAACAATCCTTCCCTTTCATCAGGTCTTTGAACATATTTATGTATGTTTTAAACATTAAATTAATACATATAAAATCTACTTTCTGATTTGAACCATGATGAAAATGATGTTCAGCTTAGTAGAGAGAACAAAAAAAAATTGTGCACTATCCTCGAAAGCTTGTGAGAGCTTGTTGTTTGAGTGTTTTTCTTTCATTCAAATGCATCTTATTTTTATTATTTTTTTTATATACAATTATAACATTGAGCCTGACATCAATCACATTATGATAATAGTCACTGGCAGGTATGATTTAAAATTCATCCATCTACCATTTATCTATAACATCATCCTCTGGAATAATATCCATATTGTACCAAGTTAACAGTTAAGTTTAGTTCACAAATTTTTTTTTTTTTTTGTTAAATATAATGTTGAATATTTTTTTCCAGAACGTCTGCAGGAAGGTTGCACCTAGTGCCCGAAGTAGGGAAGATTCCCCTTGCGGATGCAGTCCTTATTGAAGATCCATCAGAGAATGGTGTGAATGAGGATGATGGTAACCCCGCATGTTTTGTTTTTTTCTTTTACTTTTTTCATCACAGATCATCATATATGATTTTCAATCATTTGCTGGTAGAGTGTAGGTTGGTGATGAAGGGCTGTCGACAAGACTTTTTGGAGCTTATATGGATTAAGTATGTACATAGATAATTGTGTCAGTAGCCCTTTGCTGTAATGGTGAATTGCTAAGGGTTTTTAAATATCATATCAGATTTGACATTATATCAACATCTTTAAGTTCTCAGATTTCATGATATTATTCCCCGCATGGCAGATGTTAATTTTTTCTTTTTCTAATTTATTTTTTAAATGGATATTTACTTTACCATTTTTGTATGTATATACTTAAAAGAATGTGATAGTTTTATTTTATTTTTTGGCTTTTTTTATATTTAAAACTTTTTTTAAATTATATTAACTTTTAAATGTCATTTGAATAAGTAGCTTTTAAGATAATGTCCATTTTAGAATCATCTACATGCTCGATGTCCAGTCATTCGAGTGGAATATCTGAAACAACTACTGGCAGTCTACAAAACAGAGACTTCAAAATCGTGCTTGAAGGGAAAAGCAGCTCTCAACAGCAAGTTGCTGTACATTTGATAGCTCCTACAATTCAAGAAAAGGCAGCTTGGATTAGTGATATTAGTCAAGTATGATTATTTTCAATATGCATATAAAACTTGTTATCTTAAAACCATTTAAACCGATATATTTTCTAGTGTATGGACAATGTCCACTTCAATGATTTACTTCACAGTTCCTTATCTGATACTTCATCGGTTACTATGCCGCAGTCCATTAAAAATGATCCCAAATTGTTTAAAGATGATGTAGATATAAGGTTTAGCCGTACACTTAATTCTTGTAAAGTAAGTGGCAATGGTTTAATAATTGTAAAAATAGTTAATCTGTCCAAGTTTTGGTTTCGAAGGTACCTCAAATCCGATATGCAACACCTGGGAGGCTTTTAGAGCGCCTAACTGACCTCAGGTTTTTAAGCATCGATTTCCTAAATACATTCCTTCTAACTTATAGAGTTTTTACTGATGGGGTCACTGTTCTTGAAGCGTTGAAAAAAGTATTTTACAATGCAGACCCACCTGATGCAGCTGATATGTGAGTTATACTCTATTATAATGACTATCTTATTTTTTTAATAATTCAAGTGCTTGATGCACTGTCAGATATAGTTTGAACAAAGCACTACTTAATTTAGTGTGTTTAATTTCTCATTTTGTCAGTTATAGAAAATAAACTCAAAAAATATAAAACGTACATAAATAAAAATGGCAAAACATACGCACACATTTGTAGATTTATCAGAACTCTTAAATTATCAATGATAGAACAAATCCAATCAAACCATTTGGAATGAAAGTGAAATTTTCTTAAAGAAATGTATATTTTATTTACTAGTGATTGTGATTTAAGATAAAAAAGGCAATCAATTAAAATTTTGGTAATTAATGCAAATTTCACACACTTACTAATTTAAGTAAAGTCTAAAGTTAATAGGTTTTATTTAATTTATTTATTTATTTCATAAAAAAGTAGCATTTAAAGGCATGTATGAGGGTATGCTTTTTTATCATGTAAATGAAAATAATTTTTCAACAACTTTCTTAATTCCTATTTTTGTCAGCCGTGTTGGATTCCATTTGTATGCATTATTAGTCAAGAAGTCAGCAAGAGAAGAAAACATGTTTTTTAAAGTTGATTTTGTATTTCCTGACACTTCTGTTGTACTGCATTGAGGATGGCTTCAAGGGAGCGAAAACACAAAAATGAAAACAATGTCAAATCTTAAAAAAAGAAACATAATATTTTTCTTACCTGGCCAACTCCTTGACTAATATTCTACAAAAATCTTTCTTAAAGTTTAAAATATTTGGATTAAGAAAATCTAAAACTAATAATGAATGAATGAAAGTAAAGCTTAAGTCTGTACTTTATTCATAAATACGGTTAATCAAAATTATTACATTTTTCTTTTTTGTTTTTGGATAGACCGGAACGAGATGACACGCTATCGACTCTCCATTTGTATGATTCTGAAAGGAGAAGAAGTAGCGCTTCGCCGAGAAGAACAAGTGGAGCGAGCTCAGTTTCTGGTTAGGCTATATCCCAAGTTCAAGGAACTCCCTTCATATTTATGTACAGTTCAACGTAAAATCAAATTTCAGGATATGGATCAGAAGCTAGTGATAGAGATAGAAGTCACAGTTATGATTCACAAAGTTTCCCAAGAGGACACTGGAGGTGTAGTTTTAGAAAGTGTAAGTCTTATTGCACATTTTTTCACTCGGTAAAATAACATTGTTGAAAATATTTCTTCTTGAAAGACTGCGTTTCTTCTTTTAAAACAAGTTTAATAAAAATATTTTGTTTTTTGCAATTTACAATTGCAGTTTACATTTAATGCTTGAATTCATTAAAAGCTTTTCCTTTAGTTTCCCTTATATTTATTAGTCTCAAAACTTTTTCTTTGATTAAAATAATTGATCTTAATGTTCTTAGGATTTCGAAACTTATATTTTTATTTTAATATAAACTGAAATGTTTTCATGTAACAAAAATTTAATGAAAATTTACAGTCGAAGAAGAGATGACAAACATTAAAGAAAGTGGAAGCAATAATAGCAGTTCTGTAGAGCCGTCAAAAGAAACTAGCCAAAAGCGAAAAGTCAGTATACGAGTGGAACAACCCGATTCGTCACACTTAACAATACCTGAAGCTATTGCAGGTTCATCAAGTGCTGAAACGCTAACCGGTAAACTTTTTGAATTTTTGTTATTTATAAAGAAAATATTGAAATTGAGAATTATCAACTAAATTTTACACCCAAATAGATAATACAGTTGTTAGCCAGCCATCTTCCCCTAGCAATGTCAGTACGGCAACTTTAGTTGGTGGAAATGACTCTGATCCATCTCATGATCCACATTCAGCTGTTCGCACTAGCCATGAACCGACGAGGGACCGGGAAAGCGAAAAGGAAAAGTAAGTGATTGTACAGGGGAAAATGCATATTGATTTGTCTTACATATGAGAAAAAAAGTCATCTGGACAAAGTACAGTTTTTAAAATGTAACAGTAAAATTATGTTAGTCATGGGAGCTCAGTCTCTTAATACAGTTAGTGTTTCACATTATCACTTTTATGAAAGTCTTCTTTCATTTAAAGCTCACCTTCCATTCTGTGATGTGACTCAATACTATTACAAAAGGATGGCAAATCCGATATTATTCAGATGCTTAAGCGAGTGAAAAATTAATTTGTCTGTGTCCAGTATTTCTTGCAACAAATAAAATGGATTGGGAACTGAATAATCGCAGTGAATTAAACCTTAAAATCAGTCAAAAGCTTCTGGATATAAGGAAATTAGACAATAAAATGAAAGAGATAATAAGGTCTATGGATATAGATAAAATTCGCCTCTCGAGTGAAATGACAGCTTTGCAGAAAACAAATAAAAAGTTGGAAAAAGAAAATATTGATCTCAGGAATAGAGTAGAGAGAACGTCAATATTGGTAGAAAAACTTGTAGAGTCGAATGATGACAAAGATATAAGACTTGTAGCACAAAAAGATGCACTTGGCATACATAAAACACAAATAGCATTCTTACAAAGAGGTAAATTGCATCTTCAAAAGCAATTGAAAGATTTGTCTAATGAACTGGAAGCGCAAAAAGAAGAAAGTGTAACATTCAGAAACCAAATATCTGATTATAGAAATACAATTTCAGATTTACATTGCAGGCTCAGACAGAAAACAGAATCATCAACATCATCTTCTTCTGCAAACTGGATTAATCTTAACTTGACTGAAGATATGTATAAAACAAAGCTTAAGAAAAATGAACAAATCATTGAAAATTTGACTGAAAAAGTTAAAAATCTAAAAAAAGAAAACAAGAGAATGTCTGCAAAAAGTTCAAATGAATCACTTTTTAAGAAATATTGCGATAATGAAGATAACAAGATCCTCTTCAAAATCATGAAAGAAGGTGTATGCAGTTGTAACATGAATGAGTTGAATCAAATATTTAATTTAATCTCTTATGCAAAGCGTAGGCTAGAGCTTGGAGAGGATACGACAGTTTCAAACTTACCTTCAAATGTTCACATACCTGTGCGATACCTGAACAATGAAGTGCCATATGATTTGTTAAAGATGAGTAGTACAAAATTTGATTCAAGAAAACCAAAATTAGAACAATCACAGCAATCTGAGCTGACATTCAGGGGTAATCATACGAATATTCACCAACACTTTCCTGCTAAATGCCACTCCAAGCTAACACACAGCCAACCTGCCAATGATCATCTGAAACCGAAAAAACGCAATATAATGAAGAAAAGTGCTGGAACTGACATAGAGGGCCTTCAACAACCAAAGATGTACAGATATATTGAACCATTAAAACAAAATTCTGAACAGTCGAATGAACGTACATATGAGCTCGTGTGCAGTAATGTTACTGTGGTTAAATCAGAACCGTTGACAGAAAAAAATAAAAAGACACTTCGTGTAACTAAAAAAGGCTCAAAAAATCTTCTAAGACATTGTAGTGTCATCAAAAACCCGAATTTAAGAAGATCAGTCAATTCACCAGTTCAGGCCATAGTGAAAAAGCATGGTTCTCGCCGTAAAAAGACATCTAAATATAAATGTGAACAAAATTCATTTCTCACTTGTGCAGGCAGAAGATCCACTCCACTTAAAAAATACAAGTGGAAAAGAAAGCTCAGTTAAGAGCAAAAGCCATTAACAGAAATATTATAGTTTATTATTTTTTACTTCGGTTTTTAAATAGACTACATTTTCAAAGCTCCAGGTTAATAAATTTTTTTACTACTAATAAATATGTACTGTCAATTGTGTCTCAGTCAGAACTTTAACTGTGTATTTTTCTTAACATTTAAAACTTAAAGTGCAAAGCTAAAATACTTTATACCTGACTATGCTAAAATACCTGACGCATATTACATGCTCTTGGTTGGTTCTTCTTCACTTATATAGTGTTAGTTCTTAGTTTCATAATTAACATTTACAAAAATAAGCCATTCATAATGACAAAGTTGAATTGAAGACTTCATTTGATGATATCTTTGTGCGTGCGTGCGCGTGCGTGCGTGTGTGTGTGTGTGTGTGTGTGTGTGTGTGTGTGTGTGTGTGTGTGTGTGTGTGTGTGTGTGCGTGCGTGCGTGAGTGATTATTGTTGTGCATACTACATACTGTGTGAGTTTTCATAAAAAAAGATACACCTTTTTATTTTTATGTTTCCTATTTTATTATAAAACTAAGAATAGTTTAAAAGGTATTTCTATTAGAATTTTAATAAACCAGTGGTTAAACTAACCTGGTGATCAATATTTTTCCCCAGATGTAATGCCCTTTTTGCATGCAATGCACGGGTTGAAGTTAAAGTGAGATAATCAGGGCTTTTTTTAAGCAAGAGGAGGGCTCATTTAAAAAAATAAGTTTTGAAACAAATATTATTTACAGTATCAAATTTTTACTAAATAATGCTTACCCTGCCGGTTTGTTGAAAAGGAGGTCTTTGCTAGAAAGTACATCCCAGAAAATGTATTTCAGGTCAAAGCCAAGATGCCAGAGCAATAATTGTTCATTTGAAAGTGGCCGAGAATAAAAATCTTTTAAAAATCCTTTCCATTCTTTAAAATAATAATAAAAATTAAAAAAAATACTTTCCCTTCAAAACTTGATAATTTCAATTTCCACGTAACTGATGTTGTTTAAAGTTGGGTTTAAAAAAATCAACAGAAATATTTGATTCAATTAAATTTTCTCCTATTTTTAACTAGTAACATGATAAATTGAAATTGTGTTCTGAAGGAAAACTTCAATACCTCTTTTTTTATGTAGAATGTAAAGAGCTTTCAAAATGTGTGAAAAATACTGCATTACATTTGGAGAGAAAAATTGAAGTCAAAAATAAAAAAAGCTACTCACCAGGTTGGCTTATCACGCCAACTTATTAAAATTTTAATAGCACTAGATTCAAGAAGAAAAATTTCCTTTGGAACCATACTTAGTTAAATAGGCAGTGTAAAAATGAAAGGCCATGTCTTTTATAAAAACACCTTGGAACAGATTGGAATAGAATAGAAAAAAAATAGGTATATGTTTATTTAAATGGAAAAAAATGAAGTTAGAATGAAATTATTTATAGACAATAATGTAACATAGTTGTATAAGTTAGTTATTGATGATTTTTAGAACAAATTTAGCCAAGCCGACCTATCACCATCAGAAACGAAAAAGTTGGGACAATAGTAAGAAAGATAAAGGAGATGCTGATGATTGGGATGAAGAACCACCAATGTCAAGTGGCGTTAGTAGCAGATCAGCTTCTATTGCAAGCTCTGTAACTATGCAGGTACAGTAATATAATTTCATATTGCACTTATACTGTACTATAAAAGTTTCCTTTTCAGGGTTATTACCTTGGAAGAAGATCTTGCGCTGGGATTGATTCAGACGGGCAAAGTATTTCTCAAAGGCCAAGTTTTCAGCATGAAACACCTCAAACTTCAAGTAAAGCAGGAGTAGTAATAACATCCTTCAGAAAATCTCAGAGAAGGTGATCTAATTATATTTTAATTCAAACTATTTTTTTTTTAATAGTAATTGATTTAATTGGTATTTTTAATATTTGTATTTTTTTATATATGTATGTGTTAAATTAAATTTGATAAAAAAAATAATTTTATATAACAGTACTCAAAGAAGATTAAATTTGTATTCATGATTTTAATTTCATTTGGTCAATGTATTTCCAGTTTCTACACAAAAATGTGTGTTTTTCTTGTTATATTTCTATTTCTTTATTGAAGTATAAACTTCCTAACGTCTTCTGAAAATGACACTTCTATGTTTAATTTAATAAATTGGCTTTTAACATCATCCTTGACTGGGGTGTTCACTCATTTAGAATAAATAATTTAGCAATTTTTTTTTTTCTTATAATTGATGTTGTGTATCATTTCATTGTGTTTGGCATTATTCCATATAATGTGTTGCATATTGACTAATGCATATTAATGTGCTTTGCTATGGGATTAATGCAACTTATTTCAATAGTTAAAACAGTGTGAAAAAAGTTGCATTAATTAAGTGTCCGTATCGGAAATGAAAGATGCAAATGTGACTTGTGTCGTATAAATCTTTCATCATTGATCTTTAATGTTATGCTATGTCAAAGTGTTTTCTTACTTCTCAAGCTTCAGGCACGAGCCCCTTTGGTGAGTAATTTAATTTTTTTCCAAGTAGACCTTTCTCCTCTACTTTCTTTTCCACTTTTCAAGTGTGCCCTGAAGGACATACTGTCAACAATTTACTAACTTTATTAATGGATTAAAACAATTAAGATACTAATGAATAATCATTCTCCTTCATGGCAAAAAATATATTTCCCAGATGAAACAACCATTCCTTTAGACTCACAAATAACTAGTATTAATAATAAAATGCTTATACTAATTTGTTTAGTTTGGTCTATTAAAAGAACATTTTTTTAAACTTTTTTATGCAACTTTACACAGCTTATTGAAAAATTGTGCTTCGTCAAATTGACAATCATAAACATCTGTAGTAGTATGTCTTAATTCGCTACTAATAATTAAATTTAACCTTTCACATTTTTTAAAATGCATATTTCTATTTAAAAATATATTCCTCTTATGATTTTCTCTTTTAATTTAATTATTTATTACTTGTGAAGATGCTTGCGTTTGAATATTAGGCAAGATTCTTACAAAACTCTTGGAAATGCAGTGTCATTTCAAAAGTGGCTGTACAAATCGACTGCACATATGAAATCCAATGGAACTTTGATTTTTCACTATTGTATTTCTGTCTGAACCTTGAATTGTAAAATAAATTGCTTCAGAAACAGCCGACGTAGATTTGAAGCATTTTGCTGAACTGAAACAAATTTTTTTTTCTTAAAGTGTCATAAAATGTTTATGCTTTTATTAATATTTGTTTTTATTTTATTTTATTTATTTATTTTTTGCTGAAAAGTAGGATCTGAAAATATTGATTTTTCAAGATAATTTTTTTTTAAATGATTAATTTTATTCTTATTTTTGTATCCATTAGACAAATAATGCATGATTGTTGAAAAGCTTATATTTAATACAAGACGTGCAGTTTCTAATCAACTATTAACAAACTTCAAAAGTGATAGAAATTGCCTTTTTGTAAAGAATGGTAGGCGTTTGCCCTGACATGCTTTGAGTGTGTGTTAATTAGAAAGCTTTCTCATTTTCTTATGAAAATGCAAGTGAAGTAGAAAAAAAAGTCTTCCATTTCTAAAGTATTGCTTTAATATTTTTTTCATGAAATAACAATGGTAATTTAATACTGTACATAAACTATAATTAACATTGTATGAATTATAATGAAAACTGGAATTATTAATTAAGAATAGAAATAATAATTTACATATATAACATATATGGAATTACAGAATTTTTACTTTAATTAAAATTATATAAACTAATAATTTTAATTGTGTATGTGTAAAGGAGTAGTACATCATCTGCTGCTGCAGCATTTGCAATAGCGACTTCTGCTTCGAGTAACCCAAGAGATATGGACAATGGAGGAAGTTTTAAAGGTAAAAGCTCAGAACCGAATTCGAGGCCCGGTTCTTGTCGAGAGAGACGGCGAAAAGAAAGTGTTATGTCTACAGCAGCAACCATGCGAGTCTTGAATGTACTCAGGCACTGGGTTTCGAAGCACGCCCAGGTATCTATTTAAAAATTGCAATTACGTTGCAAGGAATAATACTCGTCAAATTTTCAGGACTTTGAACAAGACCACAGGCTTAAATGTCTAACTATAGAATTTCTAGAAGATATAATTTGCAGTCCTAACCTTTTACCAGCAGAGCATAAAGCGGCATCTCAGCTCCTGAGATTGATAACAAAGGAGGAACAAGAAAGCTCTAAAGTTGACCTGGACCAACTATTGGCAGTGCCAATGGTAAAATCGGTTGGATCGGTATACATTTAGATGATTAATTTGAAATAAATTTCAGACGCCAAGCAAAGAAAGTATAGAGACTTTATCTGCACTAGAAATAGCTGAACAGATGACATATGTGGATCATCAAATATTTGTCTCCATTCGGAGCGAGTAAGTTTCAAAATCCTAATTCATCAAATTAAATCCTTAAAAAAATATTTCCTATAAATATACACTTTAACATACAACAATTTGTCTATTTTCAGAGAATTCTTAGGGCAAGCATGGATGAAAACAGACAAGGCAACAAAAGCACCCCACATAATTTTAATGACAAGGAGATTCAATGAGGTTAAGTTTTATCATTTTTTGTGCCAATTATTGAAAATTATAATAAATAATATAATTTTTCAGGTTTCCCAGCTAGTAGTATCAGAAATTATTAGACGGCCAAATATGACAGCTAGGATTCATGCTATTGAGAAATGGGCTGCAGTAGCGGATATATCAAGATGCCTACACAATTTCAACGGTGTTCTCCAAGTCTGTGCAGCTTTCACAAACAGTTCTGTATTTCGCCTGAAGAAAACATGGGAAAAAGTGTCTAAAACGGTAGTTATATCAGTTAATTAATTTATTAGCTTTGTCTTATTTGTTGATAAAATTCTTGAAAAGCTCCTCCTAAAAATATGAATATCAATAATTCAAGCTGCTAATATCCTACCTCACCACTAAGTTTCCATTCATTTCACTTCATTGGTGTCTCTCTTGAGTAGAAACAATATTACTCGGTAATCTTGTGACTTAAGGCTGAGCCCCACATGACCACACTGAGCCCATGCCGTGTGGCATCCAACAGTTGGCCGACTTGCGGTGACGGTGTCAGAGGACCTTAATATCTTAGTATTATGTTGGATAACTCAGTAGTTCAGTAGCTTCAAAGCTACATGGTTCGAAGCATACATCGTTTCATTGATAAAAAATGTTAAGAAGTTTTAAAAATAGTAGATTAGGGATGATAGCACTTGCTTTATACGATGAAAATGTTAATTGGCAAAGAAATCATCACAGAAGGAGAAGAATGTGGGTTCACAACGCATGGAAAAAAAGATGTGTTGACGGGGAATTTTATTCACTCCTTCCACATATAAAGTGCAATGAGACAAAGTTTTATATAAAATTATTGAAAAAAGTGTATATTTATTTATTTACGGATCGAAATCCTCTATAAAAAAGACATTTTACAATAACAAAAAATATAAATAATATATCTAAAAATACAAATAATATATATAAAAAGAATAAG